>NC_022016.1:67664658-67679140 GCF_000317375.1 Microtus ochrogaster
TGCACTAATAATCTCCTTGCTCATCATCTAAAGCACCCCAAGGGCTTATTTATCCTGTGCCTGCCCTCTTCCCTCCCTGCCTGCCCTGCACGGAAACTGCCCATGACACAGTAAGCTACTGCTCCTGCCAGAAACATGAATATTTATTTTTGGTTTGTTTGTAGACAAAAACAAAGGCTGAAGATCAGGGCTTCTGTGGTTTGGATATAGTTGACAAATATGTCTCCCGAACGCTCGTGCACTGGAAGCCTGGTCACCACTGTGACAAAATGAAAAGGTAACCAGAGTGTTAAACTGTGTGACCTACCAGTAGGGTAGTCACAGGACTGCCCCTGTGAGGAGACAATGTTGAAGAATGTGTTAGGCCTTTCTGATGGGCTGAGTTCCTAAGAGCGGTTTATTAGAAAACAGCCTTGTCCTCCTTCAGCTCCTGCTTTCCTTCTCACCACATGAGTTCTGTCATGCCTGCACCTGCCATGTGACGTCACCCATCTCAGGATGACCTAGTCAGCAGCTCTGGTCGGTGAAGCATGATTAATAAAACCCCAGAGACTGATATTGGGGTTCAGCATGAAGGTCAGAAAAGCAAAACAGCTGTGTAAGGTCAGACTTACATGCCATTCTGTTTGAACTTTGTAGCCATCAAATCGAAAATCAAATACATATATTTCCCTTTTACATTATTTAGCACCAGCTATTTTATTAGAGCAACACAAGAATAGACTAACACCACTGGCTAGCATGCTTATCAGAGGGTCCCAGTGAAAACCTGGGAGCCTGCGCCATAGGCAAAGGAAGAATTTCTTTCCAATGTCACTGCCTCGAGCAACATGGAGGATGCATGGGTATGGGAATAAGCGTGATTTCGTTTCCAGTCTTGGATCTCTGCGGTTATAGGTAAGACCTAGTTTTAAAGAAACACACACACACCACACACCTTTAACTATTCTTAGAAGCCCATAGGATGGCCTAGAGACTTTGTCCATAACTAGTAAAATTAAACTTGTGGCCAAGAAAATGCACATGTTTTTGTGCCGGGATGTTTCCATAGAGATGAGGGTCAGCCACTACTTGTGTGGGAATCCTTGGGTCTTCCTAGCTCACTGGCTATTCAGCAACCATAGCTGTGATGTTGGCAACCCTTTCACTTTCCCAGAACTACCTGCTCCTGTAGTCTAGATGGCTAGCTTCTCCTTACTCTCTTCTACCGGAGAAGCGATTGGATTGCAGGTATGGATTGACCAATGAATAGAAGTTGTAGACAAACTATGCAGCCAATCCGGGTAAGAAATGGTGGCGTCTTCAGGTCCAGGTGCAGTAGACCAGGGCTATTTTGCCATCAGCACAGCTGCTTCTGAATTGTCCTTTCTGGCTGTTCCCAGAATGAGGAGTTTTCCCTTTCTGACTTTAAAAGTGGTAGGGTGAGGGTGTTAGGGAACCGGAAGTGAAGGGGTTTCTGAGATCCCCGCAGTCAGTAGTAGATCTCCCTGCCTTGACTGATTGGAAGGAAGCAACAATAGTAAGAGCAGGAGCAGACATGGTCGTTTAGAGAGTAAAGGCACAATCTGAGTGCAGGGTGGAAATTAGAAGGGGTGGCCCCTGTGTTCAGACCTCTGGGAGGCACCAGTAAACGCAATAACTTATAGTTATTAATAAGTTTAATAAGCCAAGTAACTTAATAAGTTACATGGCTCTGGGCCAGGTAACTGACCTCTCCGAACATGAAGGTGCCTCGTCTGAAGAGTGGGGACAGTCCTTCCTGTGAGGTAGAGGCGTAAAAAATAGACTGACACGTCTGGAATGGCGAGACTTGTCCAGCCATTGTTGTGCATGGTACTGCATGGTCCCTTCTCTCCCTTCTGCTTGCAAAGGTAAGCTGCTCACAATTCAGTGGAGAATGGCGCAAGGCATTGGTCAAGGCTCTGGCTTTAGATGACAGGCCTAAGTGAGAACCCACAGAACCAGGAGAAGACCACCATCTTGGGGAAGAGGACCCAGTAGGCATGTGGCCACCAAGGAAAGACAGCAGCCCTTTTCTGTGTGCCCAGTCTCTCCACTGCCTGCCTAGCCTGACCTAATTGCATTATTCCAGGACCTATGCCTATTCTGGGAGCGCCTGCTCCGTTGATGCAGACTAATCTTACACGGGAAGTGAGGCATCCTGCTCTGTGTGCCTGATCTCCAGGATGAGGAGCAGCTAGTACCACGTGACACCACATCATCTTTTAGTAGCTCACTGTCTCTCACTGGGCTGTTAGACTGAGTCATATTTATCCCGGTCCCTTGGGGCCTCGCCTGGTGCTGCGCCTGGCTCAGGCGAGACAATTTTGCACTTTGAAATGGTAAGCCAGGATTTGGGTGATAGGAGGACTTCATTCTCCCCTTCTCTCTGTGTTTTCCTCTTCTGTTTCAAGCAAATACTCTTTCCTGGATCAGGGCGGGTTATGCTGTTTCGTAAGAGCCTACTCTAAAATCTCCGTGGCTTAACTTAACAAAAGTTTATTTCTGACTCATGCAATGTCCCCTGTGGTGATGGGCAGCTCTCCAGGACAGCTGTTCTGCATACAGTGGCCTAGCAATCCAAGACTCCTTTGATTTGGTGGCTCCATCATCTCAACACAGGACCAGGCAAGAGCCAGCAGGAGGCACAGGCTCTTCCCTCAGCCCAGAAGTGCATCTGGTGACTGCCTCTGTGGGCCCAGCCAGATCTATTCTCTACCTTAAGACTGTTAGGAAAAAAAAAAATGGAAAAGAAAAAAGAGAAAAACAAACAAACAAAAAGAAATTAAAAAGAAAAAAGGGGAAAGGCCGCACATGTCTGTGGACCAATCATGTTTATAAGGTCTCAAATGAAAAGGCAAGAGCCCGAGTTAAAAGTGAGAAATGACTACCACCCTGCCCCCGCCCATCAATGCGTGAGGCAGGTGGGAGCGCTGGTCCTGAGGTCATAGGAGTGGGAGAGCTGTCCCTGCTCCTTCATCAGCTGCTGCACTGGACAGAGTGACCCTAGACCTCACCTGGGTCACAGGGTAAAGCTGGCCCTGAAGCTCAACCCTGTGGAATTGAAAGCTGGAGAACCGCCCTGCTCCTCGTTTATGGCAGCAAGGGGTGAACTAGGCAGGGCAATGCTGGAGAGCCCACCCTGGTAGCAAAGATACGGGAGATCTGGAGGGCTGACACAGTTCCAGAACCAGGGTTGTGTGTCGGCCTACCCCATCGTCCACTCCTTCTGTGATCTGCTGGAGCACTGGGCTGGGGGTTGGGGGTGTATCAGTCCTCTGAACCCAGGGCTGCAGGATCTCCATGACACAGGACAGCGAGGGTGTGTTCAGGAAGAGTCCTAATGAGGACCCAGCAGCAATAGTGTAGCGGAGACCAGGGGCCTTGAACCAGAACAATGAATCTTTTTTGACAAACTCCTGCATATAAAAATATATGGATAAAGGGGTTTACTGCATGAAAAAAAAAAGTGAGACTACCAGTATCCAATTCCTGCATTTATTGGTCTCCCACTAAGAGCAAGACGTTGGACATTTGTGAGACACATACCAGGTGTCAAACATGGCTCTAGGGACCAAAACACAGTAGGGAATTAAAACCCATCACGGGCAGCACGAGTTTCTGTGCTCCCGTGAGATGGGCCATAAACAGATATGCAAAGTGTCAAATGTTCCATGAAAGAAAATAAAGGGAGAAAAACAGAAAGAGAGCATGCGAGAGCCCCTGTTTCGCATATGGAGGGGAGAAAGACCTTCGAGTAGGTGCTACTGGTATGGGTGAGAGGGAGGTAGTACCGTAAGCGCCAAGAGGACTTAGGGCAAGGGCTAGGGCGATCGATTCCTTAAACAGTCTCTGTGGAGTTGGTGACACCAACATGAAGAAAACCCAAACAGGAGCCCCCAGCTGTCTCCAGTACATTGGAGGAGAGAGATGTACAAATGTATGTTCAGTAAAAAGTAGCGTCACCGAGGACGCAGAAGAGAGAGAGCTGCCGTTTCCATCTTTATGGAGGTGAATTGAGGGGAGAAAGTGGAAGTTTTACGATGTGTTGTGTATCTTGTCTATTGCTACGCAACGCAAGAAACATGACTTAAAAATACGTCTTATTTCTCCCGACTCCAAGGAGTAGCCAGGCTCTGCCAACAGTTCGGAAACATTTATGCTGCCCAGGTCCTTCATGCAGTGAATTTAGTATGTGGTATGGCATGGGGGTGATATCTAGGCTGGCCACCTCCTATGCCTGATTCCCCACTGGTGTGGCAGGGGCATCCGGGGCTGTTTGTAACTGCTCCTCTCTCCAAGAAAACTGTCTAGTCAAACTCAAATTTTCTCGCATGGTGTCTGGACCTCACGAGAGTGAAAATCGGCTTCAAAGCCACACAAGGCCTGGAAGTCACCACTACATAGTTCCCAGTGTATTTCACACCTCAAACGGAATTGAAAAACAGCCAAAATTCAGAGGAGACGGACTTGTATCCCTGTCCAAGGAGGGGGACCTGAGGAGTCCGTGTTTTTAGACAATCTATGGCAAGTGGAAGCTGTAGAACCCCAAATATGTGTCTGTCCCCACACTCTTTCTCCTCAGAATGCATGCAGACTCCTGCCTGCTGAGAGCCCACCTATCTGACTCGTTCTGAAGCTTCAGGAATATTATCAGCATTAGGGTAAGGGATGATGTGGTACCCAGAGCCCAGACCCCCAAAGACCGCCAAGAGACCAGATCAAATGCAAAAGCAGAGTCTTTAAAAAAAAATTATATCAGCATGCTGACCATCCTACATAAAGGCAAAATGGCTACAACCCCAAGAGGGAGGTGGGGGCTTCTTTTAAGTCTTACTGAGGGGACTGCCATTTTAAACACTTCCCCTCTGTCATTTTAGATATGATTGACTTAAGCAAGTGAAAATCATATTAGTTCTAATTGGCTAGGGCTAGTTAGGGGTTAGTCAGGGCTACAGTTTTCCATTTGGGGCAGGCCTGGGCGAGTCCCGGGCCCTGTTCCTGAGCTGCTGTGGAGGCTGGCTCAGGCCTGGCCTGGCCTAGCACTGCATGCACCAGGCCTCCTCCTTGCTGTTGGGAGTGTTGGAGATTGACTGTCCTTTATTCATGGCTTTTCCTCTCAGGAAACCGAAATTGAGGCCTGATCTCTGAGGAAAGACTGAGCAGCCTGTCACAGCATCTGCTCAGTCCTGTCAGTGAGACACACTTGCTGTCCACCACAGAGGAATAGTAACGGCTAGCACCGTCTGTGGCACGACACTGCTGGCCTCATGGCTCCGTGTCAGCCAATGAGCAAATTGAGGGTTGGTAGAACTGCAGATGGCGCTACCTGCTATATTTTTGTGATAAGCTGGCAGCTTTAAATGCTGAAAGTATGCAAAAAATTGAAAATTGGGGCAGGAGAGATGGCCTACCAGGTAAGAGCCCTTGCTACCTTTTTATTTATAATAAAAATAATTACGCTTTTTTTTTTTGAGACAAAGTTTCTCTATATAACAGTCCTATTTGTCCTGGAACTTGTTTGTAGATCAGGCTGGCGGCAAATTCACAGAGATCTGCCTGCCTCTGCCTTCCTGAATGCCCGTCAAACCCTTGTTGTTGTTATTGAAGACCTGAGCGCAGTTCCTAGTACCTACATAGAATGGCTCACAGTCACCTGTAACTCTAGCCCCAGGGCATCTGGTGCCCTCATCTGGCCTCTGCAGGTACCTGCCCGCATATGGTTCACATACAGAAAAGCAGGCATGCACAGATATACCTAAATAATGTTCTTAAAGTTAAGTAGAATAATCATACTACATGGTAACACATTTTAAAAAGTCCTTGAGAGGAAGGCTGGGGGAAGGAAAGCATGACTGTCCTAGAAAGAGGAATTCCCAGGGGCCTATAGGAGAAGCAGGTGACATGGGCCTGTCAAGGGGTTCTGAAATAACCAATTTTGAACTCAGGAAATCAGACTTGGTTTTCAGCCAGAATGAACTTGGCACTCACACGCACCCGGGCCTGGGGAAATAGCCTAGCTGGGCTTAGAGGTTCAGCAGGTTGGAATGCACAGGCAATGTTATGCATTGGGCTCTGTGAGCTGAATTCCCCAGCAAAGCCCAGTGCTGGCAGTTGACCCGCTTCCATGGGGTTTGAATCCCCACGTGTGCCATAATGTGTGCAGATCAATTTTGTGCTAGAAACTGCCGGGAGTGCAGGACTTGAGGTACCCTGGCGTAAACGAGGGTTGCAAAATAGGACTGTGCTCCCAAGAACAGAGGCAAAAGAGAAGGAATTTATGTTACCACTTTTGGTGATGTGGGCAGCTGACTTAGCCAGGTTCCAAACCGAGGGGCCTGGAGGTTTCCTCTGAGCTTGTGAGAACACTGGCTTCCGGTTCTTTAAAATGTTTTGGTTTTATCCCTTCAGCAAAGCACAACCCCGATGCCAAGGCAACAGTATAAGTTCTTTCTCCAGCACAGCAGTGCCAAGGTGAGACACACAATGCCTCCAGAGGGTCGTGTCCTGGATGATACCCACGGTGCACAGTGACTTTCAACATCATCTGGGCTTCGACTTGAAACCAATCGGGCGATTTGCATGCCTCAAATCTGTAAAGCAACATAATGACACCTGCTTCCCAGAGTTATAAAGATAAATATTTTCAGTGTACTACTGGTAAAAGAATATCTGCAGAACTCCCGGCACTTTATAGGCATTCGTCAGTGGGAGCCATCGAACTTCCCTTAGCTCAGCTCAGTCCAGCTGTTCAGTGGCTTTAGAGGTCGGGTCCAGACTGCTGTCCCTGACACTGATGAAGAGATGCTTTGTGTTGTGGCTTCAGATCAGACTATCCAGGAGGTCGAATTACGGTGCTTGTGTTTTGGAACTCAGGGACTTTCCCTGGATAGCCCAGAAGAGCGTGGCTGAGAAGGTCTTGCCTCCTGTGTGATATTTTGGCCACTAGAGCCTGATAACTATTGCCGTGCACTCTCTCTCTGGGTATTTCAAGCTCTTTCCATAAAGCTTCCTAGCCAGAACAAGCCCTTGGGAATATAAGGGATGGTCATGAATTAGATGGTAGCTCATCACAGAGGAAGCCTTCCGGGTGGGGACACCAAAGTGTATTTCGTCAGGAGATTCAGCTTCTATTTTTAAAGTAAAGTGAGGTTTTTAAGCCTGAAATATTTCTGTATCTGCATCTTCGGTGTTTGCCTAGTTTTTAGTTTGCTGTGAAACATTTTAGAACTGGCCCCATGTTTCTAGTGGCGGGATATTTGCAGCAAATTCCAAACTTGCAAGCCGTTCACTCACCAGTGGCAGGCAAACCCAGGGAGATGGCTGGGGTTTCAGGCACAAAGCAGGCCCAGCACAACTGCAGAAAACAAGAGATAGGGCTCAACCCTAGAAGAACATATGTCCGGGAATGCCACACCTCAGATCACGGGCCTTTCCTGTCCTCAGGCAATGCCACTTCACCTTTGTGTATGTCATTGGTTTCTTGATTTTCTCTGAGCCAGCAAGCTGTTTTTAACAACCGCCATGCTGGCTGCTGTCACAAGCCTTACAAAGGTGTAAATGATCAAGCCGAGTTGCCCACGTCCTGTTCAGCAAGTCCATTTGTGCTTGTGTTTGCCACACTGCTCTCTTCCAAGCAAGGCAGTGTAGAGACCCATGCTCAGAAGACCCCCTGCTTTCTGCCAACTCCTGGGGAAAGTTCAAGTGGGAAAGGAACACATCAGCTCTGACCCAGAAGTGGTACCCATACGCCTATCGGTATTCCATTAGTGACAAGAAGGTGCCTTGCCACACCATGGGCAAGCGGAAGGTGCCTTCCGCAAATACCTCTCTGCGTTGGAGGGGGAATGTATAAAATAAAGGCAATAATAATCGCCATAGAAAAGTTGTTAGGATGTGTAAGTGTGCATCTATCTCATCCCAAGTTCCTTCTACGGTGTCCGGCCAAGGAGAGAAACTCAACAAACGCTTAAGTGAGAGACTGATGAGTGAGGCTCTTGCCAGTTGTTTCCCCGCCAGCTCCCACTGGTTGCTATGGCTACAGTTCATGGTGCTTTTTAGATGGGAGCGTGTGCAGGGGTGACCGGAGGGACTGAAGTTTTCCCAGCGACCCAATAAAGTAGCTGAGTGCAGGAGTGTGTGCGGTTCTAGTACACGTGCTGGCTTGTGTAAGCACGGGAGGGATGCATAATAAAGCAACACGGGGCAAGTGAGTCTTGCTGAATAGCAGATGGGGGATTACACCATTGCCTCCAGGGAGTTAAACTGAGGGTGGCTACAGACCACCTCAGACCAGGTGGTCTGTAGACCAGGCCGTAGACCAGAGCTGGATTCCCCTGACCCCCTCCCCTCCAGAATCTCATGAGTTTGTTTTCCTGGTTGTCAGGTGGGAAGGTCAGTGCAGGTCCCCTCTGACCACGAGTGTGACAGGACTCTTCTGTGTAACAGGCAGATGGCTTTGGGCTCCTGGGGTGACCTCAGCCATCAAATTGCCCACTTGTGTATTCAAGGCAATAAGTCTTGGTAGCAAAACATTGGCAGCTGTGGTTGGGCTCAGGTTGGAAGTTAAAAGATGTGGTTTCCAAGCCTGAATGTGTCACTGACCTAACGGAGCTGAGCAGAGCAGAAGGGAAATGGGCCGCAGTCTACAGCAGTGATGGATTGGAAAGAAGTCTTAAGCAATGTATTCAACCAATCCAAGACTCAGTTTCCTCATCTGAAAAATGGGAAGCCATAGTCATGCCACCTTCTCCTCCACTCTCCTTGCTCAAATTTTGAAGACAAATTAACACTGTAGCTTAAGTTTCTGTGTCCCAAAAACCCCCATATGTAAAATAGAGGTTTCTACCTTCTGTGTTTATTGAGAGGATCACCTGGACTATTTATATGAAGTGCTTAGACTACTGCCAAGCCCGAGACAAACAGTTGTGGGCAATAAGTAATAATAGGTATGATTACAATAATCATTGCTACCAAGATAACGAGTGTGGTGGTGTCTCACAATTAATTCTAAAGCCACAAATCGTAGGTGTCATTATGAGAGCCTCAAGCCTTGCCTTGCCCCCAGCTGGTGAAGTTGCTCTAGCTCTATTTCCTGGTCTCTTTGTAACAGTGGGACACTTCTCAGACACAAGAGGAGCGCTTACTGAACTTGATGCTACTGGTTCCCATGGCCGAGAACTCAAGGCTCCCCTCTCATCCAGGTCTGTGCGTGGTGTTCCTCCCCACCTGTTGAGGTCTGTGTTTTCTTTGGTAAACTAATAATGTTCACAGAGCATTTCTGCCACATGCTAACACCGTCCCTGGTGGGTGGGGCTGGAGATGAAAGGATTTGCTGTGCAAGGGTGCAGACTGAAGTTGGTATTTCTAGAACCCACATCAATGCTGTGATAGTTTGAATGTCATTGGCCCCCATAATCCTATAATCTCACAGGGAGTGGCACTATTAGGAAGTTGGCTTTGTTAGAGTGAATATGGCCTTGTTGGGGAAAGTATGCCACTGTGCAGGTAGACTTTGAGGTTTCATATACTCAGAATACTGCCCAGTGAGTCAGCTGGCTTCCTGTTGCCTGCGAGATGTAGGACACTTGGCTCTTTCTGCAGCACCGTGACTGCTTGCACGCTGCTGTGCTCCCTGTCATGATGGACTGAACCTCTGAAACTGCAAGTGAGCTAGCCTCAGTTAAATTTTTTTTTAAATATGAGTTCATGATCCTGGTGTCTCTTCACAGCAATAATAAAAACTCTAACTAAAGACCAGTGTGCCAAGTGGGCCTATAATTTCAGCCTTGAAAGAGAGACAGCAAACTGGCTACAGAGACTAGCCGTATCTGCAAACTCTGGATTCGATTGGCTCTGCCTCAATGAATAAAGTGGCAGGATGACTGAGGATGACTCGTGACATCAACCTTGGGTCTCCACATGCCTATGTACACTCATGTGTATCTCCACACATGCAAGACATGCACAGACGCAAATGCTCAGCATGCACAAGAAGTTATGGTTAATAACAAAGTCCAGCTTTTTATTATCAACGCCCACAGTATCCTGTGTCTCTGTAGCTATCTAGAGTTGTCAAATGTCTCTCATATCCAGTATTTTATTTGATTATCACTACTACACCAGCAGTTGGGTGTTATTTTTCCCTTTTACACAGATAGAGATACTTAGATTCAGAGAAGTCGATTGGTTTATTCACAAAGAGCGAGCCAATGAGAAGACTGAGCTTCAGAGGCAGGCTGACTGATGTCAGGCTCTATCTTAGGGTTTTGTTGTTGTGAAGAGACACCATGACCATGACAATAATTTTAAAGGAAAGCCTTTAATTGGGGCTGGCTTACAGTTCAGAGGTTTAGTCCATTGTTATCAAGGCTGGAAGCATGGTGGCGTGCAGGCAGACATGGTGCTTGAGATGTAGTTTAGAGTTTTACACCCAGATCCTCAGGCAGCAGGAAGAGAGAGTGGCATTGAGCCTGACTTGAGCATTTAAAACCTCAAAGCCTGCCCTCAGTGACACACTTCCTCCCAAAACATCACACCTACTCTAACAAGGCCACACCTCCTAATAGCCTTGGGGGCCATTTTCATTCAAACCACCACAGGCACTAAGCCTTCCTTTGTTTTGTCTCTAATCCTATTAATTTGGGTCTTCTTTCTATTTCATTTGACTGGTATGGGTAAGGGTTTGCCAATCTCTATTAGTTTCGTTTTTCAAAGAACTGTTCATCTTATCAATGATCTTTATATTTCTATTTAATTGATTTCAGTTCTGATTTTATTTATTTCCACCTGTCAGTTAAAAAAAATCATACATTTGTTTAGTGTATGCAAACATGTTTGCGTGTGTGTGGAGGTCAGACAACAACCTGTGGGAGTCAGTTCTTTCTGAGGTAGTGTCTATCTTTGATTGGAAGTTTGCTTATAGAGGTAACAAAGAGAAGAATCTCATTTTATGACCCAATCTGTTAGTCTGACTTTTCACTGAGAAAAATGATCCATTTATATTGATAGTTATTGTTAAAAGACATGTATATCACTTTTCCCTAACCACGTAAAGCAGCCCACATCCCAGAACACAAATGACCAGGAACAACTCATTGTGACTCCTCCCTCATTACTTCCTATACCAATGATGTCCCATGGGGCTTCTGGGATATCACTCAGAATTTAACATGAGTGTTTTTTTCTGCTACCTTTGTGGTTTTCTAAGGCTAGAAATACAAGATGCTTATACCAATTCAGTAAAGATGAGTGAAAAGATTATGTTCACACAGTGATTGCTGCATCAGAAAAGAACAGTGTTCAACACAACGTCATTGCTTGGTAAAGAGTCCTTGTATGGACACACAGACTCTTGCAAGGACTTGTTATTGTTAGTAAGATGATTAGCAGTGATTTTGCAGTTTCTCTTCTCTCCAGACTTCTGCATTGTAGTAATGATAGAATTACAGTAATAGGTAATTATGACCATAAAGAAATTAGACTCAGAATTAGGTGGTCATTTTCATATATGACAGAGGCTCACCTGCCAGGTCAATGTTCCAGTTCAGGCGAGGGAGCCTTTTTACATCTTATGGGCCATCTATTTCTATCTTTACTCTGTCTTGTCAAAAGTTTAAATCTCTCTGCACCCTTTGTGATGTATGGCCTCCTTGCTCTCTGAATCAATTAGTGCCCCATCTAACTTGTGCTAAGGCCCTGGGGGGGGGGGATTGTAGTTTAGATAAAAGCTTTCAGATAGCTAACCATCTGGATACCTCAGCATAACTGTTAATTCAGAATTATTTCTATGTGATTTATGTTTTCCAAAAAAGTATTTTCTTTTGATTTTAAAACACCACATTGAAGGCTAGATAAGTTGGCTGTAATCAGCCTTTTTGCTGTGGACTGGCACCATCTTCAAGACTGACCGTTTTCCAACCAGAAACAGCTTCGACTGGGGAAACTTTCTCCCGGGCCACCCTGTTCTTTCATGAGGAGTTGGTACTAAAATATTTACTCATTATCGTCTAACCTCATAACCCTCCAGGCTAAAATAAAGCCTGCCTGCCAGACTGCGGCCATTTGAGGATTAGGCCAGAAGAACTGGTCTCTGCACGATCAGGTGACAGGATTCAGAGCTGAGATACAATCTCTGTCACCCACCCCACGAGAGGGAAGGGACAGATGCTGTGCACACGGCAAACACATCATTTAAAAAGAACGCCGCCCCTTTCTCAGTCACTCGGAAACCCCCTTCCTCGCAGGGTCTGGTTGAAGCTCTTGCATTTCTGAGTAAGGATCAGGCCTGCAAATTCTTACTACAGGAAGCTTCTGGAGCTCATTCACACCTGCAGACTCTTAGCTGAGCAGCCGCCCCGGGGAAATGAATTTTATTTCTGGTTCTGACTCTGGTTTACGGATGACTCCCATTCCAGTCACTTTGCTTCTGAGGTCTGTTGTCTAAACGAGAGCAATAACCCTAGACTCACAAGGCTCTAGTGCAAAACGGAGGGGCTGGGCAGGGGGAAGCCCCGTCTGTGCGAGCATCCCATCGACCATTCGCGTTCGAATTCCCTTTTGCTGCAAAACATCGGACTGTTGGTGCCCACTGTGATGTTCTCAGACGTCACTAAGTCACCAACCTGGGCTGATTGAGCCGCTGTGCACTGACCACCTTCAACAGGTGAGCTCCAGCCCACTCTGCCAGTCCTGAAGCTCCCTGTCCTATTCTTCAAGAGTTCCTGTAGGACACTTGGGAAGAGAAGGAAGCTGTGCTGCTCTCGGCGGCATGGGCCACACCCTGTCACTTTCGAGTTGGTGGTGGTGGTTGCATTTTGTTGTTTGGCTGTTTGTTTTAAGACATCCGCCTCCTGTTACACAGCTGGGGCATGAAATCAGGCTTAAGTTGTGGGACTTTCTGTTTACTTTGCACTCAGGAGTTTAACGGAGGTCAATGCCTTGGAGTCTGTAAAGAGAATTCTAGCAGTTTCTAGCTACTAAATCTTCTGGTGTATAAAGGAATTTAAAAAAAAAAAACAAAACAAAACAGAAAACGTTGACCTACGCAGTCTGGTTGTGTTCAGGATAAATTCATTTTTGTTTTGTATTGAAAATAATAACAACTGTCTAGATGTTTATGTTTTCATTTTGCGCAGGCAGCCTTGACAATGCGAGGGGTTTTGGAAGAAAAAAAGTAGAGAAATAAACATGGCAGCATTCACAGCTGCAGATCATTGATTTGGCCACTCGAGAAAGGGAGAGAGAGAAGAAGAAACAGAAAAGGGAGGCCAGAATGGTGATTTGTCTTCTTGCTGGAGGATGACTCCATGCTGGTTTTCCTAGAATCCTCCTCATGTTGCCGTTCCTCCGAAAGGCTCAGAGGTTTGGGGCACATTGGATTTGTAAATAGTGAGAAACTAGGGTTCTAGGGGGGGAAAGTCTCCCCACAGTTATTAACCCCTTATACTGTTGCGTGATGCACACGATAACAACAAAGGAAAAGATGCTGACGAGAAGAGTAGGGGCTCCTTGGCTCGGATGCAGCTCTCTCCCACCCTTCAGCACATCTCCCTGGGGGTTTTGTTCTGGGTGTCTGTTCCCTCCCTGGGTTTCGTAGAGATAATGATGGGGCGAGGGTGCTTTGCACCCTGATCTTTCACAAAACAGATAACAGCGTTTACTGGAGGCTTACGGGATGCCTGGTGCTGTTGGCTGCTACTCAGTCTCTTTGTCAGCCTGACATTCCCATAAGTCCACGGGATCATTTATCCACCATTATCAACTACACAAACATGAGTTCGTCCCTTTCTGTTCCTTTGGCACCACATCATGTGAAAACAGCTGGATGAGTTTTCAGCCAGTATGAAAGGTATTTGAGGATGGCCTCATTTCAAATAAATGCTACAATGACATCCAAATGCCACCATGGGAAAGGCTGGGCTGAAAGGGAGAGCTTCCACTGTCCTGCACAGTGTTATGATGTCACAATCTAAAAATCCCATTAAGGTCAGACATTTCTGTTTTTAAAATTCCGCAAGAGTAAATCTTGGGTAAAGAAGCTCCTTGGGTTCATTCTATTTCAAAACACCCATTGTTTGCCTCCTTAATGAGTATGCATACATTATAGAGGATGGAAAGCCCCTTAAAGGCCTTAATTCAAGGCCAGGAAGGGTTTTTAAAAAAATGTCTCAGTATGTAGGTGCACCCCTCGTGGTCCTGAGTTCCTTGCTCATGCTCTCTCTCCATCTGCTCCTGATTTGGACCTTGGGATTTCAGTCCGGTGCTCCAATTTGGGTCTCTGTCTCTGTCTGCTTTCAACACCCGATGAAAGTTAATCTCCAGGAGGATGACTATATGTCTGTCTTTGGGTTCACCTTCTTATTTAGCTTCTCTAGGATCACGAATTATAGGCTCAATGTACTTTATTTATGGCTAGAAACCAAATATGAGTGAGTACATCCCATGTTCCTCTTTTTGGGTCTGGCTTACCTCACTCAGGATA
>NC_022016.1:67679645-67717030 GCF_000317375.1 Microtus ochrogaster
TAAAAAAGACAAAAATGTAAAACGTCAGTGAGAATGAGAAAGGCACTTGAGGTCCAGAGAAGAGTTTCACAAAGAGATGTCTTATACCAAACAGGACAACTGTCACTGACAGGTCGACACGTGAAATATGCCTATGTTCCAACCAGCTGGACAACAATTGCGTACGCAATGACTTTTTCTAAAACAAAATTTAAGATTATTTTAGGGTCTGATTAGATCATTACAATGTAAAACACTCATTTTTTAAAAAAAGTTTCTGTTAAACTTATTGATTTCTTGTGTTCTGATAGCTTGATATTATAACAGCAATACTAAGTTAAAATCCCGGTAATAATCAAGAGGATGGTAGATGCCCTGCTTACCATCGTGTGTGCTTTGTTGTTATGGTCCTCACAGCGTTTCCATGAGTCCTTGCCTTCGGTATTCCGGCTCATGAGTCTGGGCAAACCTGCTTCCAAGTGTGTTACTTTCTATTCTTTCATTCTGTTGCTTTTGAAGATGAAGAAACCAAAACCCTGCAGGGTTAAAATGACTTATCCAAAGCCCTCAGCTAATGAGTGACAGAGTAGGAATTTGAGCCAGGTCCTAATTAGTCCTACATGCTCCTCAGTTTTCATTTCTTACTTTACTAATGGGCTAATGCTGGCCACCATGGATGGGCACCTGCCTCCTCCACTCTTACAGAGCTGACAGACACGGGGTGGGGCACAGACAGTTCCATGCCTAAGGGCGAGCATTATCTTTATGGCAGCTAGCAGTCACATCTTCCTGGGGAAGGGGAAGTAAGTCTGTTTGCCAGAATGTCTTGGTGAGCAGCCGGTGGGTAAAGTTAACCTCTGGAGTTGGCAGAATGAATGAATGAAGTGATCAAGTTGCTCCTGAGAAAATGAGAAAGACAGAAGAGGGGAAAAAAAAGAGGGAGAGAAAACAGGAGATAAGGCCAAAGTAGAAGAGATATGGAGATAGAAGGGGGAAGAAAAGGAATGGAGGCAGGAAGGGGGGGGGGCGCACATGGAAGTGAGGCCGTGGATGATGAAGAATTAGGGCCCTGTCCCCGTGCCATGCCTCCCCGGAGCTCAGTGAAGTCTGTATCACAGAAGCTTGCTGTAGGACAGTTTTGGACTAGAACTGCAGGAAGCTCACAGGAGCGCAGCTGGCTCATGCTGCACACTGTACCCTGGCAAAGGCTCCTTGTGACTAGATGCAGAGTTAGCATTGACTGGCCTGAGCTATCAAGACCTTTTAGTCCTCTTGACTGAATGTCCTGGAGCAATATACACCCTGGCAGGACATTCTTGACCACACCTGGGTTGGCACTGTGCACACTAAAGTGCATAGGCGTGGAAGCAAGAGGTGCAGACGAGGGAACCAGGAAAACCAAATTCACAGTAGCCTTGGGGAGGATTTTGGACTTTCACAGGCCACCAAAGGGATGCAGTGGGTCTCACTGAGCTGTGTGAGACTCTAAACACGCCTATATAAACACACAATCAAACCCGTCATAAGAGTGTGCCGTCAGCAAGTGCAAAAACCGAGTGTAACAACTAACCTTCCTTGGGAAAGCTAGGGGGACTTCCTGGAGGAGGCAGAGGTTACTAGTATGCCATATAAAGTCAAGCTTGTAGAGAAAGGAGGTACAGAGAAGAAATTTCTTGGGGAAGGCATAGTAGAATGGGGGGATGGAGAAAGGTTGAAAGTAGGAGCAAGACTAGAATATGGAGACGTGATGAGGCTTGGGATGGAGGAGATCCATTGCTGAACTTTAAGATGGCAAACTTTCAATGATAAGGGCTGGAAAACCACTGAGAAATGGCGACACAATCAGTATCTGTTTTTGGAATGAAGGAAGAAGATGGAGCTGAGAGAAAATACGTCCTGTGTCCAGGTGAGGGACTTGATCCGCATGCTCGAGGCAGTAGCCAGGCCATGGAGAAGAGCAAAGTAACTGAACAATTGCTAGTCAATTCAGGCTGCCAAGACTTGGCTAACTACACCAAGAAGCTCACTGCTACTTTTCTGTCCCCACTCATTGCTGTGTTTACGTGGCCTCACGCCCTTCCTTTGGGCCCGGAGAGAAATTGTTTCCCAACCGTTGGCTGTACCAGCCCAGGCAGAAGAAGGGGGAGCACAGGAGAGTGGGAAGCCATGCCTCTGTTGGCTGCTGCGCATGTGAAGGGCGGATCGACTACAGGTCAGTGGGTTGGTCATCGGCCTTTCCATATGGTGGCGGATGCAGCAGGGAGCAGCAGGGAAGCTAGAAGCAGGAGTTCCCCTGTGCACAGCTGCCTCCCAGGGCAGCAAGTCAGCTGAGCAGCAAGACTGCATCTCCCAGAGTGAGTACTGAGTCAACGAGGCGGCTAAGGACAAGGACACTGTGGGAAAGTGGCGGGAGTGCCCTCTCTGCTCCCAAGAGATTGTCTCTGCCAGTTAGCTTGAGCAAAGGCCTCATATCAAAGTATGTTGGCTGCAGGAAGGTCCCTCTGAGATCTGAAGTTGAAGGACGTAAGAGCGAGGAATAACGGCATTCCCAGTTTAGAGATGGCGGTATTTGGCACGAGCGACATTAAGAATTTTGTTCAAGGCTCCCCAGGCCGCAAGAGTAGGTGCCGGTAATGGCAGGCGACACACAGGTGGAATGCTCTCGGTTCAGGCATTGCGCTCGGCACTTTATTTGAATTATGGCACATCAGTGAAATAAGCATTTATATTACCCTGCTTTATTGGTGAAGAAATTGAGACACAGAGAGGCTAAGTGGCCTGGCAAATCACATCGCACACATGACAGAGGCAGAACGTAAGGCCAGGCAGTCTGGCCTCCGAGCACAGGTTCGATCATGGTACTTTGACTTCTGCGTCAGCCAATTCTGACTCCAAGTCCACTGTTCTCTCCAAGACACTGAAGCACTCAGCTCTTGGCACCAACGCGTCAAGTCTCCTTCCAGCAATCTCATATGTCAGGGCTTTCCAAGGTACACCTCTGGGGAGTCTGTGATCTCAGTGGTACCCGTAGGAAATACATTTCAAGAATCCCGTGTCTTAAATTCAGATTGCAAACAGTGCTAGCAGTGGGGTAGAAATCCTAGTAAAACTTCATCTAATTAAAGAACATCTGTTTTCTGGAATTTGACAGCGTTCTCAGAGAAGAATGTCGAGGCTGGACAGCTCGCTGAGAAAGTTTAAGTGTACTTTCTCATGAAGCTGTGTTAGTTGTAAAAGCTATAGAGATGAAGTGAAGGGGTAAACAGTCTGGCTTTTACTACCTCTAAAAGAAGGAAGGCAGATACATTGTCTCTCTGCCCAACTCTAAGCCATTCCATCTCTCCAGTCTAGTGCTAACAAGACCCAAAAACCAGCCAAGGAGAGGATCTTTAGTAGAAGAAAGGATTTTGGCAGGGAAGTCAGCATAGTCCAGAATGCTGGGAGGGGCCACTGCCCTTCACTGACTTCTGGAATTGGGTTGAGCACCATGGCCGGACAGTTGCAAAATGTGGGTCGATCCTTGAAGCACTTTGCCAGCACCTCCATTACAGCTAGATGGAACCTCCTTCTCACCTCTTGAATCTGGGCTGTCTTGTGACTTTAGTAGTAATTGTGGCAGAAGGGATGGGATATCAGTTGTAGGCTTTGAGGACTTGAAACAAGATAGAGTTCTGGAAGACTACCATTCTCTCTTGTGTCCCCTGCCTGAGTGATAGCACAGTGACCACCAGCTCACCTTCTAGGACCTGAGACACCTGGCTAAGACCTTTAAAGTATCCAGCAGACTCTCTAGCTCTGGGTAGATGCAAGCTCTGGGAACACTATTAGATCAGTGTGGCTGTTCAGGCAGCCTCTTGAGTAATAATAAGTGTGTGTGTGTGTGTGTGTGTGTGTGTGTGTGTGTGTGTGTGTGTAACTTCTAAATGTATTTGGCCAGCTTTCCATGAGTTTCCAAACTTGGCTTCAGTTCCATGGTAGAGAAACTACCAGACTTGAAACCCTTAGTCTCAAGTCAAGAATCTAGTTGCACAGGTCTGAATTTGACCTCTGCTTTGACCACACACTAGCTGTGCGCTTTTGGTAAAGCTGCTTAACTCACTGCTTAACTCGGTCTGACTGTGTGAAGGGGGCTGGTCTGCATGTGGTGCTGCTGTGGGGATATGGGGGGGTGTCTGCTTAGAATGTGTTGACTAAATGGCAGGTTACCTTTCTTGCCCCGTTCTCCCCAGTTCTGAAACTGGGCTCCCTCTCCGAATCCTGTTTGGGATTCATATCACCTACTCAACTGGCATGTCGCTTGCTTGGAATCTTGTCTTTGGTTCTTGATAAAGTTTCTAGTTTTGTGTGCACTCAGACTGACATGCTAGGTGCCCCTTGGTGCATGCTAGCGCCAGAGCAGAGCAATGTCAAAGTCATGTTTCAAGTGGGCCAGTGGATGTAAGTCCCTTCTCTGCTGCACTGTGATGACTTTCCCGTCATGCACTGGGCCCTCCCATTACCGAGTAAGGGTAAGCTTTCTTCTGTTCCCACGTGCTCTGCAGAGACTCTGTCCCACTCACATGTCTGCACCGACTCTCTCCCTTCTACTTTTCCCCGTGCTTGTCTGGAGACCCGCATAAGAAGCTCAGACAACATTGACTAACGTCCCCCAGGAACGGCAGAGCGAGGCCTGGGCTGTCAGATGACTCGTGGGAGAGCTGCCTGTCCAAAGCTTAGACACGAAGCTGGGTGAGAGCAAGCCTGGTGACGTCACCGCCTTTTGTCAGATCAGAGGTTCCTCGCTCCGAAGGGAAAGGCAATTACACGGGGAGATGGGCTGGAGAGCACATGTGATACATAAAATGCAGCGAGATTTCCAAAAACAACACGCTGGTTCATAACTACTCACACTTGGGGAGCCCTCTGCACCTCAGTGCTGGCGTTTCACAGGCGGCGTCTCGCTGAACTCTCAGCAGCTCTGGGAAGCAGCGTCCCTGGTCCGCATCCAGGCAAGGGCTGAGGTCACGCGGTGAATGACAGAGACTGGGCCCACGTACAGCTCTCTGGACCCTGTCCTCAGCACCCTCTATCATGCTGTTGTAGCTGGTATATTTCCCACCATGATTTAGGCCTGATGTTTTTGAAACTTTCCCATGGAGGCTTCCCTGCCAGGAGGCAGGAATGAACATCCTTCAGTACAAAGGGCTGCCAGGGCTCATGTTTTATGTAAACAGTTCATTCATACTGTGAATTCGACTTCATTGTTTACATTATATTTACATTAAATATATTTTGTATTCTTAATGTAAAAGTAAGACTTTGTTTTAGGTTTTCTTAAAGTCCCGTGTTTTAGGAAGAAGTTTCTTCTTCACTCTTGGCAACTTCAGGGGCCTGGAGCACCAGGTTCCATCTAGAAGCTTCCAGGCAGTATGAAAGGCAAGCCCATTCTCTCTGAAGAAGGCTTTATGAACCATCACCTCAATAAAGACTTGTTGCTCTGTTTTTTAAAAATAGATTTATTTTATTTTTTAAATTATGTTTACATTTAGGTGTGCGTGTCTATGTATGGGTGCATAGGAGGGCAGGTGCCTGTGGAGGCCAGAAAAGGGTGACAGAGCCCTTGGGAATGGGCTCACAAGCAGTTAGGAGCCACCTGGAAAGCAAACTCTGGTCCTCTGCAAGAGCCCTTAACTGCTCAGTCATCTCTCTAGCCCTTTATTTGGTTTTCAAGACAACATTGCCCTGTGTAGACCAGGCTGGCTTAGAACTCAGGATCCTCCTGCCTCAGTGTCTTGAATGCTGGTATTATAGCCCTATGTCATCATGTCTAGCAAGTATGGGACTTTTTACTTAGGATTGTTGACAGAGGTTTCTTATCTCATGCCCCAAATATTCTCTTCTGTGCTCGTGCCAAAGGAAGGACATGCTTGCCGGGATTGCTCAGTGGCCCAAGGTCTAACAAAACAAGCTTTTGCTTTGCAGTTACACTGTGAGAACAGAAAATATGCTTTGCAAATGGGAGCAGAAATGTGGATACGAGGAGAGGCAAAGGATCGTGTGTGTGGGAAGCTCACCTACAGGTCTACAGATGAGACAGAGGGTCTTGGAGTTAATTGTATATTATTTTTCTATCATTGTCTGCTTAGCTGTGTCACTAGGGACCTTGAGGGGAGCCCTACTGTCACTCAACGGAATGCCTTCCTCCCACTCCTTCCAGGAGGTCGTGGCTTTTGGCATCACGACTAACTTCCCAGGGTCCTGATGTTCCAGCTTCCTCAGGCTCTGCTTACCTCGTCAGTCCTGTTGTTCTAGACAGGCCATTGCAGCGGACTGTTTATCCCAGCGGCTGTCAAGGACAGCACAGACAGTTGCAGCACACTGAAAACAGACAGACTCTAAATCGCAGTCAGAGGTATGGAGACTACCACAGGAATCCACCTCTTTGTTGCAGGTTCAAAGTTCCTAGGAATCTATTCCAAGCAATCTTACATTTGTTTGCAGACATGAACATGAGATCTGCTAGAGGAGAGAGAGAGGGTAGAGACAGGAGCTGGGGACAGATGGTTTCCATAGCTACGTGTACAAGGGCTTTTTCCATGCCAGGTACTAATCTACTAATCTAAACATCTTAGTAGCATCTTAGTAGCTCAGTTAGCTTACTTCCATTCTATTATCTCTATCTATCTGTCTGTCTGTCTATCTATCTATCTATCTATCTATCTATCTATCTATCTATCTATCTATCATCTGTCTGTCTTTCTATCATCTCTTTATCAATCATCTGTCTTTATCTCTCAATCATCTACCTATTTATCAGTCATCTATTATCTATCTATCCTGTGTTTCTGAGTGTGTGTGTGTGTGTGTGTGTGTGTGTGTGTGTGTGTGTGTGTAGCAAGGCAGCATGGTGGGGGAGGTGGATATTAGATCCAGACTTCACAAATCATAGGCAAACTGAGTCCTAGCTCTAGACACCAGAGTTTCAACTGCCATCAATATTAACTATTTGTAAATATTGATGTACAATACTGATTGTACATGTCCCTGAAAAGACTAGTATCTGAACCATCTTTGGGGGTCTTTGATGCTAGGTGGCTGGCCGAATACTCAGCAGGTAGATCTGCAATCCTTAACACACTCCCAGAGAGAAATTGCTATCTGACTTCCCTTTTGTAAATGACTTCCCCTTTGAATGAGAAAATGGAGGCTTGGAGGGTGTGAACTTGTCCAAGGTTACGTAGCTCTTGAATGACTCTGCTGAGGCCCAGCTGCCATGCCGTAGCCTGGGGCCTCCTTACCTGAACAGGGGTGATCCAGGTCAGCTGGTGTTCCTCAACTTGCACACTGGTGAGCAGGCTAGCCCAAGATGCAGTTGCCACATCCTGTGAACCATTACCTGAGGACATTTGGTCAGTGGAGCCTCTCCTGCATGCTTGCTGGACAGATGGGGAGTTTTCGATCTCTGAGCAGCTGAGTAACAGCTCAGTGACTAATGGGATAAATACCTGGGCCACTTGTCCCATTTGGTAAGGTAACTGTAGGTTACATGTCTTTGTCAGCTTCCAGGTATGGTATCAAAATGCCTGAGGCTTTTAAGAAAAGTGGCTCGGCCGGGTGATGGTGGTGCACGCCTTTAATTAATCCCAGCACTCGGGAGGCAGAGGCAGGCGGATCTCTGTGAGTTCGAGACCAGCCTGGTCTACAGAGCTAGATCCAGGACAGGCTCCAAAGCCACAGAGAAACCCTGTCTCGAAAAACCAAAAAAAAAAAAAAAGAAAGAAAAGTGGCTAATTTTGACTCACAGGTCCAAGGTCAAGAGGGGAGTGTGTTTTGCTGACAGAGATCCAAGGTAGAGCACAGCATCACAGGGCATGAGATGGAGCGCGCACGTGAGTTGTCTTGTCTCTCCCCTTAACGCCACATGTATTCAATCACGGGCCCTCCACCCCTGGGGACTTAGGCAATCCTATTCTTTCCTCTGAAGTCCCACTTCTAGGCATATAATTGGATTGAATTACCTAATTCTGTCTCCTTCATATATCACAATAGGAGTAACATGTCGACACAGGAACCTCAAGGCACACATGTGGCCAGATAAAACCCATAATAGTGCATGATCTTTGCTGTTCTCCCCAGATTTCCAGCTGCTGGAAGTTTGCTGTGAGAACTCCTTCAACAAATAGGCTTTAAGATGCCA
This sequence comes from Microtus ochrogaster, assembly GCF_000317375.1. Taxonomy (NCBI): domain Eukaryota; kingdom Metazoa; phylum Chordata; class Mammalia; order Rodentia; family Cricetidae; genus Microtus; species Microtus ochrogaster. Next base: position 67,687,801 of record NC_022016.1, read on the forward strand.
GCACACTTTGGGCATGGTCTTATGTACTATCATGCAGATGAAAAGCACTTGTGGGCCTCTTGACTGCTGAATTCAGTTCCAGTTCCCAGGGCACTCAGAGGACTGTGAATCAGTTTATCCCGAGACAAATAAAGCTTTATTATACTCCATTCTGGGCTATTGTGGAACTCTTTATGTATGCCAACCAACTGGCACCCACTATCTGTGGCATGGATACACATAAGACCTATAAAAACTTAAGGAAAAAAAGGAGGACTTCTAGACCCACAAAAATGGGAGCCCAGCACAGCTTCTTGGTAACTCAGATAGGCTCTGTTTGCTGGCTGCAAGCAGTGGTGTGGCTTCTTTAAAGATGACTTCCTGGTTCAGGCTGGTATCACAGAATGGCTCTGAGTTTTTCATGAGGTTCTGTTATGGAGCATTTGAATGGAGTTTGTGAGCAGAGTGTTACAATTAATGTGCTTAATTGGCCACATAGACCCACTGTGCTCCTGGAGCTGGGGCAGTAAGAATAGCTCACAAAGCTGGTGGTGAACTTACCTCTGCTATGTTGGACTGGGTGGAGCCAAAAGGCAGGCAAAGCAGCCTTTGTCCTAGCCACACTGCTTAGCATTTTAAGAGGTACTTCTGGTCAGAAAAGGATTACAGATATGCAATAAAGACAGATTCATACTTAAAAGACTTCTAAATGAGTCACAGTGTGTCTTAAAAAATATGTGTAGGCATGGGAGAGAGAAGAAAAGGAATATAGACAGTTATAGAAAATAAGTAGTTTTAATAAATAAAAAAAGTCTTTAAAGAGATAGTAAAAGCAGATAAAAAGATAATAAAAGAGTACAGACAGTCATAGATTAAAAGAGTACAGAAAAATAAGCCATGTAAAGATGGAATATATACAAAGAATCAGGATTATGTATATTATTGTGTTTTCTTTAATTTTTTTGACTGCAAGCCGGGTGGTGGTGGTGCACGCCTTTAATCCCAGCACTCGGGAGGCAGAGGCAGGCGGATCTCTGTGAGTTCGAGACCAGCCTGGTCTACAGAGCTAGTTCCAGGACAGGCTCCAAAGCCACAGAGAAACCCTGTCTCGAAAAACAAAACAAAACAAAAAAATTTTTTTTTTGACTGCAGAGAGACATTTGATTCTGGAGGCTGCTAAGCTAAACCAACATATATGTTTTAAAGGTATCTTGACTTCAAAATTTGAGTCTAGAATATATACTTTGGAAAGGAGGTTCTGCTTTTGTTTCCACAGAAGATGAGAACCTGTGAATTCCTTCCAGGCTAATGTGGATTGATGAAACAAGACCCCCTGAAAGATCTCCATGAACTCCTAAAAGTACTTTGCCCAACAAACAGCAGGAAGCAGTTTGGAGAAAACTAGATCCAAATTCCCAAAATGATTGTTCATTTTCATTTTAAAAAGGTTGGTTATAGTAATTAATGGTCACAGTCAATTTCTAAAAATAAATAAATAAGGGGATAGGATTTATAGAGATGAATACTTTATATTGGTATGGACTTTGGTCTATTGATAAAATTTAAGGTCGATTTGCAACACTGTATATTTACGATCTTGTTTAAATTATTGTGTTTGTGCAGCTCATTTTAAAATGTAGAGTTAAGAAATACAGATTAATAGTCATCTGTAATAATCAAACATTGTAGTCATGTTAATTAGTTTTTCTAGATATACAGAGATATATTTCAGCTAGAAAGGTAATCTTCAAACACTTCAAAGAACTGTAGAATATGGCATTTAAATTCTGTTGACATGAGACATGATTGCTCCTGGCAGTACTAATCTATTCCCAAGAAAATGTTGGGCACCAAAGACTCTTCACTTGGAGCTTGTTTTCTTCTTGGCAAACTGATCTTTGGGTAGGGAACTGCACCTGCCTTGATCAACTGACAAAATGTACACTGTCCAGACTGGAGAAGCAGAATACAAGCAAAAAGACCACCAAACCTTTCCAAGACAGGGTAAGACAGTTTTTCAAATTTTCCTACCTCCAAAAATTGTCTTCAGTTACTCTAGGCCTTAGCCAAAGTTGGTTGCTTTAATATTGCAAATGAGACTTTGAGTGATTGCCCAGGTATCCAGTTATCTCTGTCATTTCTTGCACCTTTTAGAAGTTGCTTGATGTAGTTCCTGTTTACTCAAGTAATATTATTTCCCTTCTCAGGTCTTTGATGGGGTTGAAGACTATATAGTCATAGTAACTTTCCTTTCATTACTTAGCCAAGCCATTTTTAATATAAGATTTAGACTCCTTAGGTTAGTATAACTATTGAAACATTTAGTATATGTTTCTTGTTTAGTGTGATTCATGCTGGTTGTAAGTCTAATTTTTATGTATATTTTTCTCTTCTTTTCCCTGGACAATACTTGATATTTGTTCTTATTGTATATAGTTTTGTATTAGATTTAGAACTCTCTTATTTAGATAAAAGGGGGAGATGCTATAAGAACTCCTTCAGCCAATAGCTTTTAGATACCAGCCCACTTTGGTTGTGGTCTCATGCACTATAAATGCAGACAGAAAGTATATGTGGGCCCCTTGGTTGCTGGATTTAGTTTCAGCTCCCAGCATATGCAGAAGACTGTGGATTGCTACTCTTTCTGTGAGTTTATCCCGAGATAAATAAAGCTTTGTTATATATACTTCATTCCAGGCTATTGTGGAACTCCTTTGTATGCCAACAGAAGTTGGCTTGAATTGTCTTCTTGTCTCCTTTTCCATTGTACAGCAATAATAAATTAACCTTCTGTACCCAGAGGCTCTAAAACAAGACAACCTTCATGATTCAAAAGCTTTGAACTGAGAACCAGAGGATTTGAGTTTTCACCTTTCTTCTAAACCAACAGTTCTCAACCTGTAGGTCATGACCTCCTTGGGGATTAAATCATCCTTCCACAAGGGTCACCTAAGACCATTGGAAAACACAGATATTGCCGGGTGGTGGTGGCGCACGCCTTTAATCCCAGCACTCGGGAGGCAGAGGCAGGCGGATCTCTGGAGTTCGAGACCAGCCTGGTCTACAGAGCTAGTTCCAGGACAGGCTCCAAAGCCACAGAGAAACCCTGTCTCGAAAAACCAAAAAAAAAAAAAAAGGAAAACACAGATATTTACAAGATAATTAATAAGAGTAGCAAAATCACAGTTATGAATAGCAATGAAAATAATTTTATGGTTGAGAGTCAACACAACACAAGAAACTGTATTAAAGGGACATTGAGCATCAGGAATATTGAGAACCACTGTCCTAGGCCATGAGCTCTTGGGCAAGTCATTTGCCATTTCACTCTTCATTTTCTATTTTAAAATCAGAAACATTGGATTTGATGGAACATATATGTATGGTTTCCATTCATGTCCAAAACTGTATTTATCAGTTAAGTTTTTAGGACCCTTTACCTGCTTTGAAAGATCTTTCCACCCTTGTTTTATTTGATTTCCAATATGCTTCTTTGATTTAGACAGGGTCTGGATATTCTTCCAGTGTAAGAAAGGAGATCATTGAACACCATAAAGAATTACTTGCCTGTTCTGTTCTTCTAAATATCTTAACTAATTTGTTCATATTGTCACCTTGCTTGAGCAATTCCCTTATCATAATCTTCTAATCTTTACCTCCACGTTTGATGCAAGGCATTTCCTGTTTACTGATTGCTGAGAAGCATGTGGAATCATGGCTAAAACAGGAAGGGCTACAGAGATTTTAGGATATAAAGTTCCATCATTAATAGCCTCGGTCAAGTTGGGTGTTTGGGCAGTGAGGATGTGGGTGCGAACGTGTTCCTTATGTCAAATTCAGGTAGCCTGGGAATTGTTTAAATGGACTTGGATAAAGAGGCAGCATGAGATACATTTCATACTGATACAAAGTCTGGGCTCTTTGAGGGCTGTACTATGTGGATGGGATCTCCATATGGATGGTTTCTAAAACTGGAACTGACATAGAGTTGGTATTATCTAAATATTTGGTTAGTGCCAATGTAAGAATGTTCACATGAAAAATAGCACCATGGGAGTTCTGGAGATATACCATGTTCTACTGGAGTGCTGAAGTCAACCTTCTAGAGACTTGAGTGATGTGGGATGTCCTTCTGAATGTGTGTTGCTTTTATTGGTTAATAAATAAAGCTGCTTTGGCCTATGGCAGGGCAGAATATAGCCAAACTGAAAGAAACATAGGAAGAAAGTAGGCAGAGTCAAAGAGATGCCATGTAGCTGCCAACAGAGAAAGACACTGGAACACCAGAACCTTATCAATAGGCCACAATCTTGTGGAAATAAACAGATTAATAGAAATGGGTTAATTTAAGATGTGAGAGCTAGCTAGAAATATACCTGAGACATTGATCAAACAATGTTGTAATTAATATAGTTTCAGCATGATTATTTGGATCTGGGTGGCTGGGGAATGAAAGAGCAGCCTCCAATTACACTTGAGACAGACCTTGAAAGGCTGCCCAAGATTCAGTTTGCAGAAGACATGGCTCATAGCTGAGGTGAAGATATTTAAAGTGTGTTCAATAACATGGCTAAGGACTTGTGACTAAGTCACAATGTTTCCATGAAAACATCCCATGTGATGATCCCACATGACACTCCAGGGCCTGGAATCATCTAGGAGACACACATGGGTCTTTGTGGTGGTTAATAATTATTGCTAACTTGAAAAGACCTAGAATTGAGACAAAGCTCTTGGATATGTATGTGACAGAACTTCTGCTTTGCGTCAGTTGAGGTGGGAAGGACCCCAGTATCATAACATAGTCAGTATCATAACAGGGTGGGGTCCCTTATAGAATTAACAGCAGAAAGGAATGTGAGCACCAGCATTCATCTCTCTGCTTCCAGACTGCAGATACAGTGTGATTAGCAGCCTCATGGTCCGCATCTTCCTGTCACAATGGACTGGGATCTTTAAAACTGTGAGCCACAAAAACTCTTCTCTTCCTCAGGTTGCTTTTGCGAGTAACAAGAGACTTGGCCATGACTTGGAAGGAACTATAGTCAGCTATGAGGGCATCATGTTGATGGAAGGAAGGATGCAGAGGAGTCAAAATGAAAGAGAAAGGGTTTCAGTCATACTGTCTCTGTCTGTGTTCTGAAGGAATTGGGACTAGGGAAGGCAGAAAGTACCAATCTCAGTAGAAGTGGTTACTAAATTACTATGGTTACTATGACTATGATTTTTTTTTTAAAACCAGGGTTGGCAGCATGCTGTCTTGGCTTTCTAGCTAAGCCTTTGTCTTTCTCTCTGTGTTGCTTCCAGAAGGACCAATAAACCACCAGTGTGAGGGCTCCTCAACAAGAAAGAGATTTCTATATTGTTATTGAAATTCTTTAGAAGTTTAGCTGATCAAGGAGCACAGTTCTTCTTCTCCTTCTCTTTCTTCTCTTGGTGAACAGAAAGCTTGTGTGGTCTCTGGTCCCCCGCACCCAGATGATGTTTTCGCAAACTGCTATGGAGCACACTGTAGAACAAGAGCGTTTCCTGTGTTTGCCACCAAGGGCTTAACTAGTGTCTGTGACAGGAGAGGTTCGCCTATCCCATTCAATTATGTATAATAAAGACAATTTTGGATGTAGTTAGCACCAATCACATTTTTTCCTGTTCTCACTGTGCCTGCCACACAAATCTGCCCTGTTACACTGTCGAGATAATAACCAATACGCTCTAGTGTTTCATGCTAGGTTTAGAAGCCTGCTTGTTTCCTAGTGGAGTGCTCTGAGAGTCTGTGTGAACCCCTCACACAGACTCTTTCTGTAACTCAGTGGGAAACGCTGCCTCTTTCTCCTTCAGTTTCTCCAGCTCTAAACAGGCATGCTGCTCATTCCCTCTGGCCTGAAGTTCTTTAAGCAAGTCCAAAAAGTTACAGAGAGATGAAAACCCCATGGTAACGATACATCCTTGATACCGTTATGAATCCTGAGCTCAGAGTTCAGGGAGCGTTAGCATAGACTAGGACACAGCATCGAGGAGAAAAGACAAATGTGCTCTCGGCTCCAACTGTGCCGCACTCCAGCCTTGCTGATCGCGTCTGCGTAGTCCCCTGGGGGATGAGCCTGCAAATGGTTTTGTACTCATCCCCCTAAAGGAAACCCCCAGCCTCACAGTTTTTGAAGGATCCCTTTCTCCACCTCCCCATTACCTGCCCTTTAATAACTGTAGTAAATAAAAAAAAAGTGCCAATTGCCTGCAGCTTGCTCACTGATGGCAAAGGAATCTGTATCTCTTTGGAAGCCTGCTGATCAAAGGCTGTGTCATCTGTGCAGGACGCGTTTCTCTGAGCAGGAGGCAGAGTAATCAAGATGCTACTTTACTGAGCCAGAGACAAACGCTCTGAGCGAAGTGGGTCTGTTTTGGAAAACAGAGCCAGGACTCACGATTGTGCTGCGAACGTGTGGAGATAGTAGTGGCTGGAAAAGACACCCCACATTTCAGAGTTTTGGGTGTCTATGTCAAGAAGCAGAGGAAATGTGCCAATAAAATCTGGCATTTGTTAGAGAGATAAGGAAGTCTGGGGTAGGTGATGGTTCTGAGCAAGGCAAAAACAGAACAGAAATGTTTGTGCACTCTGATATTTTGGGTCTTGCTAGACTTGCATTTATTTTAAAAATTTATGAAACATTCTCTTAAAACGATTGTGAGCTTTTTTTTTGAGTTCTCCCTTCTTAGCTCGACAATATTTATAAGTTATACTGGAAAATTAGATCATTAACTGTGACGCTTAACAAATAACTATAGAAAATGGGTCTATGTCACACATTTCTCCAGGGAAATAAAGTCCATAAAAATATTAACCTCAAGAATCTCACTGTTTGTAGAAACAAAAGAAAATAAAACAAACTGTAGGCACAGAGAATGGGTTTCTCTGTTCCGCAGAGGCTCACTCGTAGCTGCACAAAACTATCCAGGGTAATTATTCTCAGAGTGACCCCTGTCTTGTGGTGGCAAGATCCAGGATAATCAGAATACCTAAAGCTTCAAGTTCTTCCTTACAATCTGAATTTGTAGTTAGGAGGCCAGACAAATGAGACAATGCATCTGCTTCTAGATTCTGGCCTTGAAAAATGTTTTGAAATGGGATGGTTTCCTTGCAGGCTTCCTGATTTAGTGTTTAGGTTGAAAGAGTGAAAATATTTTGTATTGACAGAAGATCAAGAGCAGATGTAGGCCAAGGTCTGAAAGCATACGTTTTAACTTACCTTTGTGTGCTGCGAGGAGCTGCCTTGGAGCCAGAACGAGATCTATAAGCATGAATTGTAGGCAGTGCAGAGCTCCTGCGGAGGAAATGGTATTTTTACTGCTGGTTTCCTCATCTCTCATCCTAACCACGCACAGTAACCCCACTAAAGGTTTACTAGGGATCTGGGCAGTGCTGGCCGTTTCCCTAGGAAACCAAATGTGGGTATAAACCTACTTGAGCTCACAGCTGTTAGAGCAGGAGTCTATGGGGGTGGGGTGCGCACAGTTTTAAAACACTTTTATTCATTTGGTTTTTTTTTTGAGAACTTTCTCCATAACCACTGTATCTACATCACTACTACTCCTCTGTCTCCCCTCAAACTACTCCATGTCCCTCCTTGCAAATTCATGGTCTTTTATTTAATTATTGTTGTGTGTGGCATGTATACATACACATAAACCTACCAAGTCCATTTAATGTTGTTTGTGTATACATTGTCTATGGCTGATTACTTGGGACTGACATCCCAAGAGGGAGCTCAGCCCTGGAGGAATCTTCTCTCAGCAACCATTGATCTTGTGTAGATCTTTATCCAATGTAGGACCACGTGAAATTTCCCCGTCCACATTGGCATGTCAACTGGTGTTGTCATTGTTCTGCCATTGTTTGGGCAACCATATTGTTTCATGGGTACATTTTCCTCTGTCATGCCAGGTAGGTACAGTGTCAAGTTGGATCATTTGAAAATCAGGGCCTCCAAAATAATGCTCACAAGATGGTTCAGTGGGCAAAGGTTCTTGCCTGGAATTCTGATGAGCGAGCAGAGTTCAATTCCTGAGACCCACAAGGTATAAGGAGACAATAGACTCCTCTGAGCTTTCCCTGACCTCCACATGTGTGCTATCACACACACACACACACACACACACACACACACACACACACACACACACACATCCCAAATGAGTAAATAATTAACATCCATACTGAGTTTCTCCATTGTTCAAAACCTATTAGAAGACTGGCAGATCTCTGCTTTCGTTGTTGGGTAGGGCCAGGAGGATTCAATGCTGTTGAATGGCTATCCAAATGTTGATGTTTCTAGATGACAAACCATAGGTATGCTTGGTCCTCTGGAAGCAATGGTTAGCTGCGGTAGACTGGAAGATGTGGTTTGCAAGCATGAATTCCTTCCTTGGCTGGGATCAGATTGGGAGTGAGGAAGCATTATCATCAGAGTGTGAGGGGATCGTGGGTACCGTGTGGATCTAAGGAGACTTGGCCCATCTCAAACTCTTCAGTCCTCTGGCTTTCTACAGTGATGGTTTCATGTTGTGTTGACAGTTCTACTCCCCTATACCGAATAAGCAAGAAATTCATATTATATGAAATATCTCACCTTTATGAAATAGCCCAACTATATAAAATATCTCAAACTTTATACATTGGATGGAATTTCATCTCACTCTCATTCTTTCATTTAGTTTTATTTATTTATGTATTTATTTTTTGATACAGGGTTTCTCTGTGAAGCCCTGGCTTCCCAGGAACTTGCTCTGTATACCAGGTAGTCTAGATCCTGTCTGTTTTAGGATTAAAAGTGTGCACTACCATGCCTGGCTTGGTTAAGATTTCTTGAACCAGTTTGTACTTGGAGACTAAATTAATCAGAAGATCAAAATGGCTGTCAAAATGTCCTTTTGAGACCTTTGAATCTTCATTTTGGAAAAAGAGAAATTCAGACTCCCCTGCAGTTGTCTTTCTAGTATGTTCTATTTTTTTTCATTGTTGTTTGTTTGTTTGTTTTAAAATAACACTGCACTGGTATTTCAAGGCTAGGCTGGCCAATGCTATCCTTCCTAAAGAAAAGCACTACACTGCTTTATCAGTTGGGTCATAGAATACTAAACCAACTATTCATCTTGTCCCAACAATATTTACTAAAGACTCTTGGACATAGTGTATTTACTTTATCATCCAACCGGCTCCTACGTAGAAACTTTTGACATGTAGAGAGATGAAGAAACTGAAATCTTGCAAATGTTCACAAAACAGCTCAAGGTCAGGAGCTAAGAAGCTGGGGAAATCCAGAGCAGACCTTTTGATTTTTGGTCTGCTTTCTACTGTGAAGGCAGTTCTTAAAAGAGAGCAAGAAATAGCTACTTAAATCGTCAGCGAGAATATTGTCTGGGCCTTTACTTACTATCTTCTTTTTTTTTTTAAAGAAGTTTTTTGAAAATAATTTATCTATTTTTATTTTTTGTGCACTGGTGTTTTACTTGCATGTATCCCTGTATGAAGGTGTCAGACCCCCTGGAACTGGAGTTACAGACAGTTGTGAACTATCATGTGCATGCTGGGAACTAAACCCAGGTCCTCTGGAAGAACAGCCAGTTCTCTCAACTGCTGAGCCATCTCTAGTACTCCTGGGGTCTTTCTTATCAAACTTCTTAATACAGAGTTACCAATGGACCCTGACTAGGGCAAATCACTGTGCCCCTTTGTCTGTCAGTTTTCTTTACTCTTGGAGGGAGGAGTGAAACATGCCAAGGTCACAAACTGACATTTTGAGGAATGTACTCAGGCCAGTTGTGTTTGTCTGGGCCTATAGATATATTTTAATTTTTTCAAATGTTACCATTATTTTCTTATGTTGTTTTTGTGTATATGTGCTCCACAGGCCAAGCACATATATAAAGGTCAGCGCACAACTTGCGGTAGTTTCTTCTTTCTTTCCATTTTTTGCATCTTGGGATTCAGACCCAGGTATTCACTCTTTCTGGCAAGTACCTTTATCTGCTGAGCCATGTGGCCAGCCCACATTCTTTCCCCCTTAAAACCAGTTTATAGATTAATAGCCCACAAAAAAATAGAGAGCACATGTCTTATGTGTACAATCTGATAAATTTTGACACATGACCACACCCATGTAAACCATGAACACATTCAAGACGATAGACACATCCATCACCCCAAGGTTTCCCCTGGCGGCTTTGTCGTCCATCCTTGTCTCTTTGTCCCTGGCTAACAATGCATCTATTTTCTTATACTGTACACACACAAATTTGTGTTCTATGATGCTTATATAAATAACATCAGTTTTTGTGTCTATGTGTGTACTTGCATATGTTATCATACCACAGCATGTATGTAGACTTCAAAGGACAACTGTTCTTTCTTTCTACAACGTGGTTCCTGGGGACTGAATTTAGGCTGTCTTAGTGAGAAGGGCCTTCAACCCATTGAACTATCTTCTGGCTGAAAGGTTTTTTTTTTAATTTTGATAAAATTAAATTTATTCATCTACCTTTTAAAGAATTTACCCAGATCATTAGGCAAATGATTCACAGGCTTTTTAGGTCTATGGGCTTTGAATGGGCTGGAACTCCTCTCTCAAATACAGTGGATCATGGGGGATGCCTAGGTAACGTTTGTTTTAAAAGGTGAGACATTAGAAACCCAAATAGCTAGCATCCAGTGCTTTTTTAAAAAGTATAGTAACATCTCCCCAATATAGTCTATAGCATTATCATCAACATAATATTATAAGATACTTCAGGAAAGGAAAAACGGTTCCAGTGTGTAAGATCTAGCCACCAAAGCAGAAGAGACCATGAGACCAAAGAAAGAAGCAAACTAACTCAAGATGGTACGAGTGAAATTTATTGAGGACTCATAAACAACAACAACAAAATGTATGTTAGGAAACTTCAAGATCTCTGCATCCCAAATCTCAGAGAAGTGTTTTATATGTTAAATCAAAGATGGGCTGTGGCCAACCAGAGTGCCTCTGACCTGTCTCAAAATTGTTTCGTAAGGACTAAAATCAATTAAGAAGCAGAACAAGCCAGTGGTCAGTGTGTTCATCTTTCCCCACAGCTGTGCTCCATGGTGACCTTGTAGAAAGAGAGCAGTTCCAATCAAGATGACTGTAGTCATGCTACCCTGGATCCCTGTGCAGTCATTGAAGTGACATTACTGAGATGATTCTTTCAGTGGGAAATATCCACGGTATATCATTAAATATTTAAAGAATTAAAAAAAATTGTGCATTTAGTTTTGCAGGGGGATATTTGGGGATTGGGATGTAGTTCAGTTGGTAGATTCCTGGTACAGCACTAAGTGCTTGTAGTCACCTGTACCTATAATTCCTGGTCTTGGGACATGGGAGCAGGAGGATCAGAAATTCAAGGTCATTCTTGGCTACATAGTGAGTTCAAGACCGCCTGTGATACATGAAGCCTGCCTCAACAAACAAACAAAAAACAAACAAATAAGCATTTGCTTATTCTATGGAAAAAAGCAAAAGTTTCCCCTTACCTTTTCTACATGTCCTTTGTTTGCAATGCTACATAATTTTAAAATTAGAAGCCAAGTTCATATATTACCAGAGATCTAAAAGGTTTGAGGATGTAATTGAAATTTGGGGCATTTATATAGACTTACTGGTTGAACCTTCCTCAACTCAGCATTTTGATGTTTAGGTGTTGGGTTTTCAGTCAGAGGTGCTCAGCCTATAGCTGCCAGTATTAAAACTTGGAAGATTTCAGGTAAGAGACCAGAACTTCCAATTTTTCTTAAAAACTGGAAGACTGGCAATACTGGCCACACCGTGCAGGGTGTGTTCCTCTCAACTACGCTATGCTGCAAGGCGCCGGCCTCACTGGGCAGCCCCAGCTGGAAGGATGGATGTAGTTACTGTGTTTTGCCATGAGGGCAGAGTTGACTAATCTGGAGAAGGTTTTGAAGTGGTTAATTCTGGAAAGCAATGGTTTGACTTAGCTGTGGGTGCTCCATCTTGCTTTGTTGAGTGCAGAGACTTACCACCTCACAACTAGATGTGCTCCAGGCCCTCTGAGGCTCTGCTTTGGCAATTCTAAAAAGGGTTCGTTTATTATACTTTCAAACCTCCCTCGGGAGGTCAAGAGAGGTAGCTCCCCCACGGCGGAGCTGTAATGAACCAGGAGGTTCTGGAAGGATGGCCACAGTTACTGTTTTCACTTTTACCACGAGGATAGAGTTGACTAATCTGGAGAAGGTTTTGAAGTAGTTAATTCTGGAAAGCAATGATTTGACTTAGCTGTGGGTGCGCCCTAAGTCTTCTTCGGTTGCTTTCTGTTATAAGTTAAAAACTTTTTGAAGTATAAATATACACCATAAAATGCACACAAAATACGTACAGTTTAATGAGTTTTGGAAAATGTAACTACCACCCAGTTAAGATATACAGAATTCCTAATACCCTGGAAGCATCTTGTTCCTTTCCTATCTAATTCCCCATTTGGACTCAATTGTTAATCTAATTCTAGTAACAGTTGATCTTTTTTTTTTATGCTCTTAAAATTATAAACAGCGCCAAAGAACAGTAGGCCCTCTTTTTAATCTTATTTCTTCATCTGGGCATACTATTTCTTTTTCTTAATTATTTCCTTTATTTTTTGAGATTACAATATAATTATATCATTTCCTCCCTGCCATATACCATCCTCATTTTCTTTAAACTCATGGTCTCTTATTTCATTAATTAATAGACACACAGAGGCACAGACACACAGACACACACACCTGCACACACATATTCACACATATGTTCCTAAATAGACAAATATAACCTGTTCCTTCTCTGCAATGTTACTTGTATGTACGTGTTCAGGAACGAGCAGCTAGTACTGAATAACCATTTGATGTGCTCTTCCCTACAGAATGCTATTCTTTTGTCCCATTTTTAGCATACTGCTGTTGCCTGTAGTTCTGTGTGTAGGGCTGAGTCCTCATGGGGAATCCCCCATCCACTTTAGCCCATCTACTGTTGTCCTTGTTCAGCTCATGTGTAGGCAGCTATATTGTGGATACTTCATGGGCTTAGCTTCTCACATTCCTAGGAGACACTGTCTCCCAGAAAAATCTCCTGTTCCTCTGGCTCTTACAATCTCTCCGCCCTCTTTTCAATGATCCCTGCCCAATGAGGGCAGGAGGTGTGTGGTAGGTGCATCTGTTGGGATCAGGATCCATAGCTCTGAATTTTCATTGGTTTTTGCTTTCTGGTCACTGTCTGTTGTAAAAGAAGTTTTCTGGATGAGAGGTAAGGACTACACTTATCTATGGGTACAAGGACAAATCTTTAGAATGGAGATAGAGATTATTCTGGTTTAGCACAGTAGCAGTTGTGAGCTTTTCTCTAAGACCTATGACTTCACTATCCCTGGGGAGTTAGCTGGGTTTCCAGCACCAGGCATGATTTCCATATTGTTGAGCAGGTCTTAAGTCTAATTAGAGAGCTGTTGGTTACTGCCAAGGTATGTGTGCCACTACTGCACCCTTAGAGTTAATATGCCATGCCGGTCATTCTTATAGTTCATAGGTGTCATATCTGGGTAAGATTGTTGGTTGTTTTCCTCCTTTGGGGGCTCATATGGTACTTTCTGATACCATAAAAACTCCTCCTTGGAGTATTTATTTACTTTTGCAGATGAAGCCTTATCAGGTAACCCAGGCTGGACTTGAACTCTTGTCTACTTCCAAAGTGTAATCACAGTTGGTTTGTGAGCATAGTCATTTTGATTATTCAATATTCCTTCTTATCATTAATGGATAACATTCTATAATTGAATTTCATTTATTAACATTGTGTTATTTTTGCTTTCATTGGTGGATATTGAGTTGATTTTTACTACTTTGCTAATGTGAAGAAGGCTGAAGTGTATGCTGGTTTATAAATCTTTAGGTTATTCATGTGTTTTTAATTTCCTTTGGATAATTATCTCAGAGTAAAATCGCTAATCATAACACAGGTATGCCTTTTAGGAAACATCTAGAAAGTTCACCACAGTGTTTGTAACATTTCCCACTCTTACCAGGAATGTGTGAGAGACACAAGCTTATCCCCTCTTCTAGAATTCTGTGCTTTAATATCTGATTAATTAACCTTACTCGATTGGAAATAATGGCTCATTGTAGTATTAATTGTGTTTCCCGATAGTGGCTGTAAGCATTTTTTTTTTTTTGTGTGTGTGTGTGAAAGTATTTGCCATTTACATTCAAGTGCCCTGGTTTTCGAAACACCTTTCTAGGTCTTAACCTATTTGAAAAACTGAGTCTCTTGTCTTTTTCTTATTGACTTTAGGAGTTTCTGATATCATTTAGACACGTGCCACAACATAGATGTGTTCACATAGAATATCGTCCAGCCTGAGTCAGGCTTTTCTCCTTCCTAGCGGTGCTTTGACTTAACATATGTCTTTAATTTTGCTGAGTTCCAATTTGCCATTTTGCTTTTATAATTATTGCTTTCTGTGTCCCAAGAAACATTTACATAGCCCTAATTACAAGGCACTTCATTTATATTTTGTCCTCTGAGTTGTACAGCATTAGCATTCATGTTTAAGCCTTACTTCATCTGACTTAGGTTTTCACCATGAGGTAAGATCAAGGTTTGCTTTTTCCTGGCACCACTCCGGAGACTTTACTTTCTTCTTTGAATTACACTGATGCCTGGAAAAGTCAACTGTGTGTATGTTGACAGTCTCTTTCTGGACTCTACATTCTGCGCTAATGATAATTTCTACAATATTCATAGTACACGGCATTTTTCAATCCATGAACATGATAAAACTTTCTGTTTATAAAGTTCTATTTATCATATTCCAGTTTTTGCATTTTAATGTAGTTTAATTTTCTTACTTTAAAATCAGAGGTTCTTTTTATTTTTACTGCTTTAATATAATTAATTATATGTTTGGTTTACAAAAGATATGAGGTTGGGGACTTCTGTTCTTGTGCTGTCTCTTGTCAGTTTTGGTATGAAGGCTAAGGCAGTTTATCTGAGCGAGGATGGATTGTCTTCTCCCCTACATATTATATATTTCTATTATATTATAGAAATGTGGTTATTTTGATCTTCCATTCATACTATCACTGTGGTAGGCTACATTTTCCAAATAATTTGTCACTCTGCTTGCCCTCACTTAACATGATGCTGTAAGGTTGTTCATTACCTTTGTGATATTTCAGAACATGTGGTCACAATCTTGTTCTCATTCTCGGTGATGGTAACCTATGCTTTGTTACCTTATTTTTCTTGACCAAATCACTAGAGGCTTAGCAAGTTTATTAATACTGTCAAGGATAAATTTTAGGGTTTTTCCGTTTATCTCAATTACTTCTTGTTTTAAAAAAAGATTTATTTATTTATTTATTTATTTATTTATTTATTTATTTATTGTGTATACAACATTCTGCCTCCATGTATGCCCACATGCCAGAAGAGGGCACAAAGATCTCATTACAGATGGTTGTGAGCCACCATGTGGTTGCTGGGAATTGA
The DNA here is from genome assembly GCF_000317375.1 of Microtus ochrogaster. Lineage (NCBI taxonomy): Eukaryota > Metazoa > Chordata > Mammalia > Rodentia > Cricetidae > Microtus > Microtus ochrogaster. The sequence goes on from NC_022016.1 coordinate 67,703,328, forward strand.
ACTCAGGACCTCTGTAAGAACAGCTAGTGCTCTTAACCACTGAGCCATCTCTCCAGCCCTCTCTATTACTTCTTTCTAATTTCTCTTTCACTCTCTCTCTCTCTCTAACCTTCTTAGTTCCTTCTGCTTTGCTGTTACTTTGCTGGATTCTTCAAGTGGATGCCCTGGTTATGGCTCTTGATCTTTCTTTTCAGATGCAAACACTGATAATCAAGAATTTCTTCTTCACATCATATTAACTGTGTCTTGACATTTTACTGGGTGATGATTTCTTGTCATTTACTGATACACATCCATTATGAAATCTTTTTTACTAGGGTTATTAACAAGTGACTAATTTCTAGATTCATATCGAATCTCCGTGTGCCTTTTAATTGTGAGTTTCTGCTTTTACTGTTTTGTTTGTGATTTTTCTCCCTCAGTCTATGATACAATCTTTTAATTTTCTTCATTTTTTGAGGAAGGGTCTTGCTTTGTAACAGGGGCTGGCTCGGAAATTGCTTTGTAGTGGCATCTGGCCTGGGAATTGTGCTTCTTCTGCCTCTACCTCACAAGGGCTGGGTTTGCAGGTGTGTGAGACCATGCCTATCTTGGTAAATGTTCTAGAAATGACTGAAAAGGCTATATGTATTATTGCATTTCTTTTTTCTCATGCAGTTGGAATATTTATTAACTTTTAAGGGTGCCATACAAAGCGATGGGTTTTATCATGGCAACCTCATGCATATGTGCTTCTATATGCTGTTCACCTGCATTTTTGTTTCCCTGTACTTTTTCATGACCACTGATGCAGCCAGTTCCCTTGTTTCCTCCGGTCAGTATCTCCTTTCTTATTATATTCCATTACCCTTTCTGATTTTCACCTTCTTTAGTATCCCTTCCTCCCCTCTCATGATCTTCTCTGTATTATAGTTTGTGTACACACACACACACACACACACACACACACCACACCACACCACATCACATCACACCACATTTGCTTTCTTTATTCATCTGTCAGTGGACATCTAGGCTGATTCTGTTTCCTGGCTATTGTGAGTACTGCAGTTAGAAGCATAGCTGTATAGGGATCTTCTATTACTTTTGACTTGGAGTCCTTCAGGAATTTGGCCAGGGATGGTCTATTGGGCTCACATGGTAGTTCTGTTTTCAGTATTTTGAAGCCCCATCATACAGTGTGTGCACTTTGGTTTTTGGGTGTGACATTCATAAACACCCACTGAACTGAGCTGGTTGAGAATGCTCACATTTTAAGTATCTTTATTGATTTTCTATAACCCCTTCTATTACTAAGAGACAATTCCATTTTCTGTGATAGCCTATTTTCTATTCTTCCTTTAAATTTGCTGAGTTTTTCTTCCTTTTTATTGAAAACATACATATAAACATAGGAAACTTTAGTTTATATGTGCTTCTGATGAGTTGAAGTCTTCTGCACTAACCTTCTTTAGGGATGCTCTTTGCTTTAACAGTGATTATATGATGGTGGCAGAACCACCCCAGCAGTTGTGACTCTTAGGTCGTGTATTGTTAAGGGATCCATCATCCCAGTAGCTTGGATTCTTTGGTTGTGTATTGTTGCAGGGTCCAGCTATTGGGGTTTTGAGACACGGTCTTACTGTAGAACTAAAGCTGGCTGGAACTCATTGATGCTGGTCTCAGACTCTTAATTGTTCTGCTTCTGACTCTGCTGCTGTGCACTAACATGCCCAGTTAGTTTTTAAATAATTATTTATGTAATATTTTTAAATACACTTGCTTCTAGTCTGTCTTTTATGTTTCAACTATATTCCATGAGTAGGGTACGTAAGGCATCTGTACTCCCCTTTTCTATAGCCTTAGATTCTCTCGGCATCAATGGAACTGTTCTACTAACCTCACGAAACTCACATTAAAATTTAAAGTTATGGCTAGCTGCTTTCTAGTTAAACCAGACTCATCATGCCAAGAGACTGATAGCCAAGTAAAGAAGTTGCCATTCTGGAAGAGTAATTGGCTATGATTTTTGGGAGGAGAATGCTGTTTTTGTTTTTGTTGCCTTATCTTGTTTGGCTTTTGAGACAGGGTTTCTCTGTGTAGCCCTGGCTGTCCTGGAACTCATTCTGTAGACAACAGTAGCCTCAAATTCAGAGATCTGCCTACCTCTGCCTTCCAAGATCTGGGATAAAAGTATGTGTCACCATACCTGGCTTTGACTTTTATTTTATTTTCGAGTGTTTGTTAGATATCTATTACACATGACATAGTTGGTCACACAGAGTCTTAGCAATCTATTCTGTGATTTTATAATTCAAAATTGTCTTTTACTTCACACAGCATCTGTCCCACACAACCATCATTTAATAACACAGAGTATTCTGGGTCATAGGTGCCAGACGGCAGCCTTGTGCCACAGTTTGGTTTGGCTGAAGATTTGGTTCTTTTGATATACTTACTGCACTGAGATGGAAGATTTCTCCCCAAGCATCTGTCCTCTCAATGTGTTCGGCATTTGAAAACTGAGCATGAACTAGAACCAGTTAGCTGTGTGTACACACGTGTGTGGTTCCTGGAATAACCCTTAATTGCCCATCATTTGTTTATTTTTGTTGGATGGTTTGAAAACGGCCTTGTTCACACAGTGCCTTTACGTACATTTATCCATGTCTCGCTCCAAGGAATGCTGAGTCTGTTGCCCCGCTCCATAATTCCATAAGCCAGCTCCCCTCCCTGGCTTCCTTCTCACCCCACTGTTCCTCACGGTGACTTTGTCTACATCGCTTCTTCAGTGAAGCACTTCTGTCTGGATTTCATTCGGGGATATTGCCATCCTCATTGCTGTCCGCAATTCCTGTGCCCTAACAGCATCTTCCTCTCTTCCGCTCTGGCCTACAGGAGGGCCACACGACTGGGCTTCTCTCTATGATGCTGGTACCCTCATAATACGTTTGCCTTCCCATACTTGTTTCCTGATTTGCTTCCCTCCAGTTGTATTGTTCAGATTTATCTTCACAGCTTCAAATAACATGAAGCTGTATCTTGATATTTCAGTCAGAACATTATCTCTTGACTTTCCATTATGAAATATGTTTACTATCCATTGCCAGAAACACCACCATATACATCCCATCCTGTTCTCCCAGAGTAATAATATAATTTTGACAAGATTTAGTGTTTTAATAGTTTGTCTGCATAGTTCTTGTCTACAGCTAACTAGACCACAGAATATCTTTCTTTTTCTTTCTTTCTTCTTTTCCTTCTTCCTTCCTTCCTTCCTTCCTTCCTTCCTTCTTTCCTTCTTTCCTTTTTTCTTTTATCTTTCTTTCTTTGCCCTTTTGTTCAACGATTTTTATTTCATGGAGTTATTGATTACCTTGCAGTTGTTTGTCTAATTTTCTGTATGATCATCACCAATTCACCCTAAAATACTTCCTTTAAAGTGAAGTCTCTCTCAGACCTACACCCACCTGAGATTCTATCCAGTGATGACCTCTCTCCTGAGCTTTAGGCTTATCTCAGTCTTGGTTTATTCTTCCTAATTAGTCATTCACTGTGTCCTTTAGAATCTACTTTCATTATTATTCTGAGAATTCCCTTCACCTCTCTGTTACCCTAGATTCCATGCATGGGATAGATTTCCTCTGTCCCCTGTGAGTTTATGCTGGGTTGAGTTAGTTATATTCCAGTTCCACAAATCTGTGAGTGTATTCTGTTACATGACAAGAGGTAAGGATATTATGATAAGAATGTCACCTCGCTTGAGCAAGTAGACTCTGTGGACTCACATAGGTCTTTAGCAGAGAAGAAGTGTGGAGATGGGGACAGAGAGACATTTGAAGATGGTGCACGACTAGCTTTGAGACTAGAAAAGGCATGAGGAAGGAACACAAAGAATGATCTTTGAGAAACTGGTAAGTTGTAACTTTCCCTCTTGAGCCTCAGAAGGAATGTGTTTGGCTAACACTTAGACCTTAATAAAACTGACTGCAGACTTCGAGTCTGCAAAAGAAGAAATCGTGTTGTTTTTAAACCACCAAGGTTATAACAATTTATTACTGAAGCTACAGGAAATTATTACAAGATGCATTTTTTTTGTCATTTTTGCATTCTTTTCATATTCTAAATGATAGTTCAGCTGGGTATAGAATTCTTAGTAAAAAATACTTCTTCAGCATTTTAAAAGCACTACACTAAGGCTTTTTATTTTATTTTTTTTGCTTCCAATACTGTGATTATAAATACTAAATGCTGCTCTCATTCTTATTTGTACCGAATTTGTTTTTGTTAGCTATTTTATATCTTGGAAAGTTTTTAGAAACTTCTCTTTGTTTTTAGTATTTTGTATTTTTGCAATGATTTTTTTTTAAGCCCTAAGAGTCTTTTGTCACCTGTTATGCTGCTGTGCTAAGATTTCACTAGGATTGTTGAGGTTTGGCTATGAAGAATCTTGCCTAGTTGCTAGCTGGTGGACTTTTGGAAACTGATAGGCTCATGAAGACTCTGATGTAATCATTGGATTAATCTGTTTAACGATTCATAATTGGGTGGTGGAACGTTAGAAGGTGGTGGGATATGGGACTCTATTGGAATGGGTGAATCACTGGGTGTATGTCTTTGAAAGTCTATCTCTCACCTCTTCTTCTATTTCCTGACTTCCCTGAGGTGAGCAGCGACTGGCGCCAGCTGCCACAAGCATGACACTTCTGCCCTGTCTCAGGCCCAACACAATGGAGTCAGCTTAACCGGGGACTGAAATCTCTAACACCAGGGCCCAAGACAAATAAATTTTTTTCTCTTAAGCTATTTTTCTCAGGTGTTTATCACAACCATGGAAAAATAATTTTGAGCTTTTAATGTGTTAAAACACATCTTTGAGTTGAAGCAAACTTTATTTGTTAATTATCTTATTCTGTTTTATACAATTATCTCTTTTTAGAGTCCTTATTCCTAAGAAGACTTCCTCCTCTGGTGGTCCTGCAGTTTCCTCCTACCCCTTGGCTACCATCCCTATGTGTCCTGAGCTTACATTTTCATTCCTCTATATTCAATTTCAACCATGAGATCGTGAAGTGTAGAACTATCTTTGTTTTCCTAGCCTTCTTTCTTGCCCTGTTGCAACCTGTTCTTGACTTATTAAGGAATATCTTCCTTGAGTTCTCTGAATGTTTGACTTACAGAAGGATGTGGGCATACCTATGGTTTCTCCTACCACAATGGTCTAATCTATCCCGGTTTCCTCCTTCCAATTTTCTCAATCTCAGACTTTTGTGTTTTGGGTCTTTCTTCAAACAATGTCCTTTTGACTTGTTTTGAAAATGTCTTTGAAGTATTATTGAGATAAATATGGCTAAAAATAGACATACAGTGACACAAACGCAAATGTAACAACTATTAAGGTAAAAAGAGGCCATAAGTTTAACAGAGAGCAAGGAGACACACACTGGAGGGTCTAGAGGAGGGAAAGGAAAAGAAGAAATGGTGGGCGCAAGTTAACAAAGTGTTCTTGTCAAGCCTTCTTCTCTGGGCATTAGCCAGAGCTAGCTGTGTGCTATGGTTAAAGTGTTTTTACTTATATTTATAAAAAATTAGACATACAATAAAGTGAACAGCGTACACTTTCTGCTTGCTCCTCTGAGTCAGTTCTGAATTTACCCTTAATATATACCATATAAGAAACACTGGAATTTCTCTAAGCACTTATCGTTTAAAGCAATCATTTTTAGGGGAAGAATTTGGAGGACAATTTTAGGAAGAAGAGGCTTTTTGCAGTTTTCATCATAGGCCATCCTCATGTTGCCTGGTAACATCTATTGGAGTTGAGAACAGTCTCTCGCGAGTGCAGCCTCTAGCTCAAAGTCCTTCAAGATGGAAACTATACTGGTTAGTTTTAACGTCAACTTGACGCAAACCAGTTGTCTGAGGGAAGGGAACCACAAATGAGAAAATGCCTCCATAAGCTTGGGCTGACGCCAAACCTGTAATGCATTTTCTTAGTGACTGATCGAAGTGGGAGGGCCCAGCCCATTGGGGTGGTGCCATCAGGGCTGGTGGGTCCCGGGTGTTACAACAAAGCAGGCTGAGCAATCCATGAGGAGCAAGGCAGTAAGCAGCATTCCACTACCTCTGCACCAACTCCTGTCTCCAGGTTCCTGCTCAGTTTGGGTTCCTGCCCTGGCCTCCCTCAGTGGACTGTGTGATTCGGGGTATGTAAGTCAAATAATCTCTTTCCTCCTCAAGTCTCTTCTGGTCATGGAGTTTCAACACTCTGGCCCAGAAACCACGTGACTTGCATGCAGTAACTTCTGGCCTGCAGAATCACATCCTCAGCCGCTGCTCCTTCTGTGGTCCCCACAGTCTATCTATAGGTGCCAGGGTGGGGGGAGAAGGGTAGCGCTGCTGGGTCATCGCACACCGCCTGGTGTCCTAAAGGCCTCTTGCCTACCGCAGTGCTCAGACTTCTCCGTGTTTCTGCTTTTGATCTTGCTCTCTGACTTGGTCTCTAACAAGCCGCCGATGGCTTGCTCAGACTGTTGAGACCAGCAGTTTTCCGTGCCATTGAGGTGTCCCTGGTTACCTGAATTTGGCCTTCTCTAGTAAAGTCTGACTCCTTTTCCAATCTGCCATTCATGGAGCGATCTCCCTCTGCCCTGTGATGCCATGTAATTACCTTCTATTCCTGGCTGCTCTTTTTTTTTTTTAAACCAAAGTTACTAATTCTTTTCATTAAACTCCTTCTATTCAATCTGTGTCTCTCCAGGTTAGACTCAAACTTCTCCCACGAGCTTCAATACACACACACACACTGAGGAAACCATCACTACAATACACACACACACACTGAGGAAACCATCACTACAATACACACACACACACTTAGGAAACCATCACTACAATGAGTATGATGAATGTCTTAACATCCGTGTGTCATTCATCCCCCCCTTCCGTGACCCCAGGTCAACATGGTTCTGCTTTTTCCATCTGTATAGACTAGTTTACGTTTTCTAGAATTTTATATAAGTAGATTCTCACCGTATATATATTTAAAATGTAGTTATCGCTCGGCATAATTACTGTCTACATTTAATTGTGTGTTAATAATTTATTGCTTTTTTATTGCTGAGCTGTATTGGATTATATGGATATACCAGAGTTTATCCATTTACCCAATGATGGACATTTGGGTTATTGCCAACTTTTGTCCATTACAAATAAAACTGCTATCAATTTTCCTGTATAAGTCCTTTTGTGGGCATTTCCTTTCATCTCTGTTGGATAAATATTTAGGAGAGGGATGGCTGGATCATATGGTAGGTATAGATCTTGCTTTTAACTGAAAAAACACTATTTTCTAAAGTGACCGTGCTATTTTATACTCCTATAAGCAAAAAGTGAAAGTTCCAAGCTGTTCCAAACTCTGAATCCTCACCTGGGCAGGGCTCATCTTCTTAGCATCGCCTTCTCTTTTTGTGGCTTGTGTAGCGTCTGGTGACGGTTTTAATATGTGTTTTGCTAATCATGAATATTGTTTATCTTTTCATGGTTTTGGCGCCCCCTTCAAACATCTTTTCTGGTAAAGGGGTTGTCAGGTATTTCCCCTGCTTTAAGGGCCGGCTTCTCTTCTGGTCCTGGAGCTGGGAGAGTTTCCATGTGTATCGTGTGTATTCTAGAGACAAGTGCACCATCAGACAGAGGCTTTGCACTCTCTTTCTTTCTTTTTATTTTTATGGACATGTGGTAAAGAAGAGTTATTCTGCTATTTGTGTCTCTGTGTCAGCGTGAGGGTATGTACGCATGTGTGATGGTCTTAGAGACCAGAAGAGCGTGTCAGATTCCCTGGAGCTGCAGTTACAGGCAGTTGTGAGCTTACTGACGTAGGTGCTGGAAACAAAACTCCATTCCTCTGAAAGAAAAGAAAGTGCTCTTTTTAAATTTCCTTTTCTGTTTTTTTTTTAAATTTTATTTATGTGCATTGATGTTTTGCTGGTATGCATGTATATCTGTATGAGGGTGTCAGGTATCCTGGATCTGGAGTTACAGACAGCTGTGAGCCACCATGTGGGTGCTGGGAATCGAACCCAGGCCTTCTGGAAGAGCAATTAGTGCTCTTAACCACTGAACCATCTCTCCAGCCCATAGGCAAGTGTTCTTAACCACTAAACTATCTCATAAGTCCCGGTGATGACTTCTCCAAGGCAAAATTTGTCAGTTGAAAATTATTGAAAGTTGAGCCTTTTTGGCTAAGAAACTCACACGGAATAAAAGATTACCAAGACTTCCTCCTACATTTGTCCTTGGAAGTACTACACTCTGTACTCGGTGCCGGCTCAGGATTAGCTTTATCCACAGCCCTTAGAGGCTTTGCTTTCTTTTGTATGTACTTGTTTGTTTGTTTGTTTTAGCGTGTGCTGGGAGTTGTGTGTATGTAGTACATGTGTGGTTCCCCACAAATGGGGTGCACAAGACCCTGTGTGTGCCATGTGGAGGCCAGAGCTCTACATCAAAAGTCTTCTGCTTCTTTCCACCTTCTAGATTTTGAAAGTTGTCTCTCACCGAACTGGGGGCTCTCTGTTTTGAGCTAGCTGGCCAGTGAGCTCTTGGGATCTGCCTGTCTCTGCAGCCCCACCCCATTATTCCCATCCTCAGTGCTGGGATTACAGGCTTGTATGGAATTCCAGCTTTTTATATGACTGCTGAAGATCAAAGTCAGGTCTTCATGTTTCCCCAGCAAGTGCTCCAGCCCCTCGAACACTTCTTTAAGTGTTTCTGATGACAATTATTTTCTGTCCATGTGCAAATAGACACAGAAGGATAGAGGGTCAAAATACATGCCATTGGTATTGTGTTAGGAATTCAAGTTATATCGTGACCAAATTAATCTACTTATTCTATCTTATAGTGTAAGAGTTTTAGCCAAAAAAAGAATAATAGTAATAATTTATTTAGTATACACATCAAAATTGAATAAAGAAAGCCTAGTATGGTAGGTAATGCAAGCCTTTAATTCCAGCACCTCAGGAAGCAGGGCAGGTGGTTCTTTGTGAATTTAAGGCCAACCTTGTCTACATGATGAGTTCTAGTCCAGCCAAGGCTACATAATGATATCCCATCTTGAATAAATAAATAAATAAATAATATTTTATAATGAGTATTTTATACTAAAATTACTTTGTACAATTAGTTCTATTACCTGGAAGAGAATGTGGGTTTTTTTTTTTGTTTTTTTTTTTGGTTTTTCGAGACAGGGTTTCTGTGTGGTTTTGGAGCCTGTCCTGGATCTCGCTCTGTAGACCAGGCTGGTCTCGAACTCACAGAGATCTGTCTGCCTCTGCCTCCCAAGTGCTGGGATTAAAGGTGTGCGCCACCACCGCCCGGCTGGAAGAGAATGTTGTATCCTAAAGAAGTTAAATAATTTGTTCAGGTCATCTAGCTAGGCCCATCCCACACTAAACCTATGTTCTTAATCACTAATAAGCCAGTTAGTACACAGTGACTACTTAGTCTATGACAGGCATTGTGCCAAGCTTTTGGGAAGCATCAACTGTTCAGAGCATAGGTAGATGGTAGACATTAATGTATTTTTTTGCTGATGAGAAAACTGAGATACTATACCCAAGTTCCTACAGGCAGCTAAAAGCAGAAGCAGGATTAAATTCCACATCACCCAGCTCATGAGTTCGTACCCGTAGCCATCCTGCCATGTACTTTCTCTAAGAAGGAAAATTAGTGTTATATTCCTGGATTAAACCAAGAAAATGCACCACAAGGGTCTTTTATTCAATAATATCATAAGTGAAATAAATGAAATATAGCGTTTTAAAAATTTACTTCCTGTGGCACCTGACCGTGCTTGTGGCTATATTTTTGAGTATTCACAGTGTTAATAATTTGAGCTAGAGAGGGGGAACCCAAAGCAGAGGATTCCCTTCCTGGGTATCTGGATCAGAGCTTGAGCTGGGACCCCAGTGAAGAGACCAACTTTGCCTGTGTTCTCTAATCTGCTTGTGCCAGAACTGGCTTGGCACAGACAAGGGTGGGGTCAGAGGAGGCCTGCAGGGGAGACATTTCAATAGCTCGTAACCTTTCTCCTACCCTGCCATGGGACGCAAGGCAAGGGTATAGAGAGAGTGAGCCAGAGAGAGCCTGATGTGGGCTTATGTACAGCCGTGGACTGGTTGGTCTGGGCTCCGGTAATGCTTTTGACCAGCTTTGTGAATTTGAGTGGGGGACTTTTACCGTTTCTAGTGCCACAGTTCTTTTGAATAAAAATGCCCAGGAGGGTGTACTTGTTAATTTCCAAGGCCTTTTCCAGCTCTCACATTCCACATGTCTGTGATTCTGTGATTAAGTTCCTGGAAGGTTTAACTACTGATAAAAACGCCATTAAGTTCTGTATACTCGGCCGTGGCAGCTGTCTGTTACCTAAGATTCCCAGTCTGGTGGGGGACCAGGGGCAGCGTGAACGAACAGGAAGGGTTCTTCGTTGGCTGGATGGCTCCTTACACTGCAGATGGAGGGAGGGCCACCTGCACTGTGCACGATAACCGAGCGCCTTTGATTTCTGTGTCACAGTGCACTAAAGCCAACCATCAAAGACACTCTCCCAACAAGAGAGCCTTATGCCGCACGTTCCCCAGGCGAGTGACTAGAGATAATTGAGACAGGACGGAGTGAGCCACAAGCGGTAAGACTTGGAAGACATACCAGTTTGTGGGGGTGAACTGTTTGACCCAAAGGCCCTTCTGTCTATCATTCCCTGACCTCAGGTCAGACTCACAAAAAAAAAGGGAAAACTATTAAGGCAGCTGGGCAGGCTCTTGCCCTCCAGTCTTAGCAAAGAATAGGTGATTATTTGTCCCGCATGGCCTAGCTGTTCACCTGCCTGGAGGCACCAAGCTGGAGGTTTAGAGTCTGTGACCTGCTGGGATATGTGCTGTTTATTCTCCATGTTTCTGCTGTTTAGGGGCCTGCTTTCCATGGAACATAGGAAGTACACTGAATAAGACAAGGAACAAAGAAGACAAGGAACTAATTAGATAAAGAAAATTCTCCAAATGGTGGTCTGATTTTTGTTCTCAGACCAAGCTCTTATCGTCCTCCAGTTGTTTGAGGTATCCAGGACACGCAGAGCATCGAAACAGAATTCTTATTTGCAGCCAAGTGACGCTCATTTTAAAACCCCAGAGATGCCAGGCGGTGGTGGTGGTGCACACTCCACCCAGCACTCTCGGGAGGCAGAGGCAGATGGATCTCTATGAGTTTGAGGCCAGCCTGGTCTACAGAGTGAATTCCAGGACAGGCTCCAAAGCTGCAGAGAAATCCTGCCTCAAAACCAAAAAAAAATCCTAAAGCTGAGACCAGGAGGGTACTACAATATTGATCCACTTTAGCCCCATTTACAGAAAGATTATAACATGCCAGGTTCGGGTTAAAATCGTTTAGTCTGCTCATGGGAATGGATCTGGATATTGTTTTGCCACCCATGGTCGGTAGAGAGTGTGGACAAGCCATTCACTTTCTTTCTGCACACCAATTTTTAATATTGTGATAGGGGAAGTAATATATTTAATGAAGCAAAGTAACATGCAGTTTAGTTTTAATGACTTAAAAAGTCTCAGTGCATATAAAGCACTAGGCAAACAGGAAATACTTAGTAAGTGATCATGTGATCACTGGCAGGGTCTGAGCATCTTTGTGTTCTGGAGGACAATACTGATAAGGGGCCTTAGTTACTGGCATCCTTGGAACCTAAAGCAGGGCCTAGGACGCAGTGGGTGCTCATTTTATGTGATCCCGGGTATTCTCTGCAGGGGAACACTAAGAACATTTATGAATTACAAAGTTAATAACTGACAGACCGGTAGAAAAGGATACAAACACCGTAAGTAGGAGGTTTAAAGACTCACCTGAACCAGAGCAGAGCAAGAAAAACACACCTTACTCAAAGAAACGTAATGCCTAAGTGACATAACAAGTATAAAAAGGATCGAACAGACATAGTACCCTATGTTTATATTTGGAAGGCAGAGAAACTCCTTTCGGGAAACCTAGAGACAGTGACAATAAAGGACCCAGAGGAATCTTCTGTTCATGTCCCCAGAGAAGCAGAACAGATGACCGGGATGTTAATGTAGTGCGCCTAGGAATTAAAAACAAAAGGACACAGGAGTCAGAGTGGTTTGTGTCAGGACTCCCTCTTCAGCAACTCTTGGGAAGGAAGAAATCAAAGGGGCATTGTATTCTTCGGGTACATATCCCCTCACCAAGCGCCATAGTTAAACAGTGGCAAAGCAAGACGGCTACAATCTGGGTCTCCTAAATCATCCAATCACACATTGGGCTGGAAGTCTCCCCAAAGTCCTTCTTTCTTAAGAGGTCTCAAGGGTCCGGTCAACATCAGTGACTGGTCCCAAGCAAGTGGGGGAGGGGAGGGATGTTGGGCCTGCGGGAGGTGCAAGAGCTGCTTTTGGGGATGCACTGGAGGGTGCGGGTCCAGAAGGCGGCAGCAGAGGGCGCTGGGACCCCGGCCTGGGCCCGCCTCTGCCATTGGTCCGGGCTGGGGCTCTGGGTTGTAGAGTTGGTGGAAAGTGACAAGTTTGGCGAGAACAGCGTTCGTGGAGAGCTGGAGGAGCCGCCGCCGAGTGAGCCCAGAGTCCGCAACTCCAGGCACTGGGCACGGTCTTCTAGAGTCGGAGCCGGGAACACACGGTGCGCTAGAGCGACCGGGACAGCCTGGGACTGAACGGCTGGCCGTGGCAGGGCTGCTTCCGAGTACCCCGAGAAACCGCATTCCCGGGTCCTAGGCGGCCGGGCGGAGGCGGAGGGAGCAGGTCAGAGGGACAAAGAGCTTTGCAAAGGTCCCCCCGGTATTCTGCGAGTGCCTGCGGGCGTGACGAGTTGGTCAGGAGCCCAGGGCGAACCCGTGGATGTTCTGCGTGCCGCCAGGGAGCCACCGCCGACGCCACGAGAGGAGGAATGCACCGGCCGCGCCACCGCGGGACGCGCCCGCCACCGCTGGCGCTGCTGGCCGCGCTGCTGCTGGCCGCACGCGGGGCTGCTGCCCAAGGTAAGCGGCGCCCCCGCCCGGGTTCCAGGGTCTGTCCCGCAGAGGTGGGTGGCGGACAAGCTCCTCGCCCACCCGGGAGCAGGGCGTTTGGCCGCCTCCAGCACCGGTCGCCGGCAGGAGGCCAGCAAGGACTGGCCATGAAGCTCGGTTGCAGGCTGCGGTGTGCTGGGGTACTGGTCCTCGGTGTCAGCCACGATTGTCAGCGCTGACAGGAAGTATAGAAGGAATTGAAGGGGTCATGGGGGTGATGCTGGTCCTCTGCTTATCTCTCCCTGGATTCCCAGGGCACCCCAGCTGGGGTCCAGTTTGTCCACTTCTCTGTCTTGGAGAGAGTTTGCATCTCCAGTCGTGCCTCCGACTGAGCTCAGGCTGTCCGCGAACCCGCTCAAACAAAAGCCCTGTGCTCCCGGGGACTCCATTGGCCTCGCATCTCCACGGCTTGGCGCTCAGAGCCTCCCGCCCTGCAGAGGGTCACTCTGCAGGCCAAAATGTTTTTGCTCTGCCACTACCGCTTTGTGCAAAATAAGCAGTCAGAGGAGGCCCACTGCTCCAAAGTGCTCTGGGTGTGCACGTGTGTGTGTGTGTGTGTGTGTGTGTGTGTGTGTGTGTGTGTGTGAGAGAGAGAGAGAGAGAGAGAGAGAGAGAGAGAGAGAGAGAG
>NC_022016.1:67717130-67719379 GCF_000317375.1 Microtus ochrogaster
GAGAGAGAGAGAGAGAGAGAGAGAGAGAGAGAGAGAGAGAGAGAGAGAGAAGGGGGAGCCATCTAATGCATACTTGATTTTGGTCATCTCCAGAGATAATGGCAACAGTTAGAGAAAAACTCCACCGTCAGCCAGAGCGTCTTAGTTCCCTGCGGGAAGCTTGGATCCTTGCTGGGTCTGAGCCGGTACACAATGAGAGCGAAGAACCCGCTGTGCCAGTGGAGACAACCAATTCATTCTTTGGAGGTTGGAGGGGGAAAGTTGATTAAAGTCTCCGGGGGTCTTGGGCCTCACTTTTAACATACATCCCTTGAGGGGGGGGAGCCCCTGGACTCTTCCCGCCCACACTTCCAGTCCCAAGCCTCTGTAGATAAATAAGTCTTCTGTCACTCATCTCTCAGCCAGTTAGAGAAGAGTCTAGTTTACTTAACAGCTGGGAAAAGATCCATTCACTGACTGACTGCCGGTTTCGTCTTCACTGAGAGTTAGGGGTGACTTTCTTGGTACAGAGCACTCTGAAAGGAAGCTAAGTGCGGATTTTGATCTCCTCGAGATGACTTTGGGACCGGAGCAGCACTCACAGAGCAGAGTTCTGAAGTGCGTTTGCGCTACCTCAAAGCTGTGTGTGTGTGTGTGTGTGTGTGTGTGTGTGTGTGTGTGTGTGAATACAGCTTCAAATTATCATTAAGATGCATCTCAGCAGGAATTTTTTTTTTGGGGGGGAAATACTGATGAAATATAAACAGTTTGGTCTCATGGCTGTTTTGCTTAGTGATGCCAAACATCTGGCTCTGTGCCATTACACCTGGATGTAAAGAAGAAAATGGGCCGTGCTGCTGACCCGATGTAAACATTCTCCTGAGGTCCATGGTCCAGCACAACTGGGGGGTGGTTCTAAGTAAGGCTGGGTTCCTGGCACAGCACCCGTGATTAATCGCACCATTTCCGTGGGCTCCGTTTGCTCTTACCCTTACAATAGCCAGTGCTTTTTAGGTGACGGCTTCTGCTGGTGGGGATGGGGTTGGGGGTTCGAATGTAGGGTTGCTCATCCTTTTTGGTCATCTGCTTTTAAATAACCATCCACACAATGAATTTTCACGTGTAAAACTATACTGTTATCAGCAGCTTCCCCAAATTCCCCTGGCTTTAATTGTGGGCTTTCAAATGTTAGAAAGTCCATTTTGCCTATTCCTGTTCTATTTCCTAATAATGGGCTCAAACCTGTTGCTCTCTTACCATCCCTTAAATCCCTTTCCTTTTTTTTTTTTTTTTGTAAACTCTTGACCTCTGTTCTTGCCTGAGGTTTCTAAGGTAACCCTGTCAGTGGCTCAGGAGATTAGTTTAAGTGGGGGGGGGGGGAGCATGGCGTATATTTTATCTATTTCATTGTAAAAAAAAAAAAGGTGGATCAATATTTCTCCCATCACTTTCCTATTTGATTGGCAGGGAGGAGGCAGCCTTCACACGCATTGTTTCTGGCCTGCCTCCTCCTACCTTTGCAAAGCTAAACCTCTGTAGACAGAGCTCCCGGTCATTGGAACCTACCTGATCCTTTCTCAGAATCCTGCTCATTTTGTGTCTTGGCTGACTGAAGCCAGAGGGAGAAGTCCCAAGACTCTGCTGTTATTTTCCAAGTCTCCAACTGCCATATCAGTAGGGGTCTGTCCCTACTGCATTTAGAGTAGGAGTCTCCTGAGGGTCATGAGCCTGTCAGTTTTGTTGGTGAATGAATACATTAAAGGCCCAGGTCAGCCTCAGCTTTTATTAGGGATGCTTGAAAAATCTAACCACGATGGCTAGGTGGCACCCCAGAGGCAGGGTAGGTGGGGGTGTGGTCAGGCAGGGTTAATAAATGCAGGGTTCATTTATTAGTGATTTGTTTTATTTTTTGCTCCTCTAATAGGAGGTATTATCTAATACTTAGGAGTTGTTTTATTTTACTATTGTAGGCGAGTGAGTGGCGTAGGGTATGTATGTATGTATGTATGTATATATGTATGTATGTGTTTCTGTGGGTTTGTGCACATATGCACATGCATGTGGGTGTTCCTATGAAGTCAGAGGTCAGTGTTGAGTGTCTTCTTCAATTTCCACCTTGTTTTTGGAAACATGATCTCTCATTCACTCAACCTGGAGGTCATCCACCCAGCTAGGCTGGATGGCCAATGGGCTCTAGGGATCTCTTTGTCTATGCCTGGGGTTTATATGTGAATGGCCAGCTATTCCCTGAAGGCTGGGGATCTGAGCTC
>NC_022016.1:67719479-67733996 GCF_000317375.1 Microtus ochrogaster
CCTATTCCTGTTCTATTTCCTAATAATGGGCTCAAACCTGTTGCTCTCTTACCATCCCTTAAATCCCTTTCCTTTTTTTTTTTTTTTTGTAAACTCTTGACCTCTGTTCTTGCCTGAGGTTTCTAAGGTAACCCTGTCAGTGGCTCAGGAGATTAGTTTAAGTGGGGGGGGGGGGAGCATGGCGTATATTTTATCTATTTCATTGTAAAAAAAAAAAAGGTGGATCAATATTTCTCCCATCACTTTCCTATTTGATTGGCAGGGAGGAGGCAGCCTTCACACGCATTGTTTCTGGCCTGCCTCCTCCTACCTTTGCAAAGCTAAACCTCTGTAGACAGAGCTCCCGGTCATTGGAACCTACCTGATCCTTTCTCAGAATCCTGCTCATTTTGTGTCTTGGCTGACTGAAGCCAGAGGGAGAAGTCCCAAGACTCTGCTGTTATTTTCCAAGTCTCCAACTGCCATATCAGTAGGGGTCTGTCCCTACTGCATTTAGAGTAGGAGTCTCCTGAGGGTCATGAGCCTGTCAGTTTTGTTGGTGAATGAATACATTAAAGGCCCAGGTCAGCCTCAGCTTTTATTAGGGATGCTTGAAAAATCTAACCACGATGGCTAGGTGGCACCCCAGAGGCAGGGTAGGTGGGGGTGTGGTCAGGCAGGGTTAATAAATGCAGGGTTCATTTATTAGTGATTTGTTTTATTTTTTGCTCCTCTAATAGGAGGTATTATCTAATACTTAGGAGTTGTTTTATTTTACTATTGTAGGCGAGTGAGTGGCGTAGGGTATGTATGTATGTATGTATGTATGTATGTATGTATGTATGTATATATGTATGTATGTGTTTCTGTGGGTTTGTGCACATATGCACATGCATGTGGGTGTTCCTATGAAGCCAGAGGTCAGTGTTGAGTGTCTTCTTCAATTTCCACCTTGTTTTTAGAAACATGATCTCTCATTCACTCAACCTGGAGGTCATCCACCCAGCTAGGCTGGATGGCCAATGGGCTCTAGGGATCTCTTTGTCTATGCCTGGGGTTTATATGTGAATGGCCAGCTATTCCCTGAAGGCTGGGGATCTGAGCTCAGGTTCTCATGTTTGCATAACAGGCACTTGTGGGGTTTTTTGTTGTTGTTGTTTGTTTTGGTTTGGTTTGGTTTTGACTGAGTCATCTCCCAAGACCCAAGACCAAGATTCCTTCAAAAACTCAGTTTTGATCTATTATATTCTCTGTCTCCTGCATATGAATATAGGCTCTAAATTCAACTTTTCAAATGTTTCTAAACACATGCCGCTTACATCCAAAGTAACATTTTGCTTGTTATTTGATTACAAGCACCTACACCATTTCAGATGTTTAAAAAAAATGTACACAGTATATTCGAAAGAGCTGATTCTTTTAAACCCTAAGTACACTGATATAAATGTCTATTTTCAGAAAAATGGGCTAGTGGTTCTTGTAAGCCTTCATTAGTACTACCCCTCGGAGCTCTCACCATCACCCTGTGAGGACAACCATATAACTAATTCGTTGGGTCAGGTGAGGCATGGAGATGTGAAGTTGATTTTTCAAGGTCACATAACCAGGAGATGGCTTTGCTGGCCTTGTAAGCCCTGAGAGTTGCCATGGTTATCAGAACTGACCTCTATCCTACACAGTCTCTCCTGGGTTGGTTCTTATAATTGCCTTCTTTTAACGCCTGGGGCAGACGTGGTGCTTCCTTACGCTTTTAAGGGCAGTGGAGAAATGTTTTCTTTGCCATCACCTAGAGGGCCATGGCTGCTCCCACCAGTCTTGCTGTTAGTAGAGAGACAGACTGCAAGTGCTGGGGCTGGCCAGGGCCTCTCGGCCTAAAAGAACTGCATTTTTGCATTGTGGTAATGCCACTTTGCTGCGATTTGAGGAGTGTGTCTGGTAGCTCCTTCCAGCTAGCGATGGGATGTCTTTTGATGGAGTATGTGTGCGTTTGCAGTTCGGTCATTACCAGGGGTGGAAGTGGAGGAGGGTTGATTTAGTAGAGTGCTATCTAGGAGGAGAACTGACTGCCAGCTCAGGATCCCAGTAAGGAGTTGATCCAGGCAGGTCCAGCTGCAGCTGGAAAAAACTTGACTCTTCCAGGGGCTTTCTCAAACAGAAAGTACTGGGCCTGGTTTCACTGAATCTCTGGGTTATGACAGTGGAGATGGGTCTCTGGACGTGCAGGAGGAGAAAGGAACAGTCTTCTGGGACTCCGAGAAAGTTCTGCGATGGAAGGGGGAAGGGGGAGGGGACGGCTTCAAAAATCTTTAACTAAATGCAGCTGCCTGTTACATGGAGCCTGACTTGCATGCCAGGAATATCTCAAAAGCTAACGAATACAAAATAAAAATAAACAGCAGGAGAAAGGCTCACTCTTTGCTGCAGTAAGCTTGGTTGGGGTTTTCAGTTTGTTTAGGAATGGGATAATTGTGGCATCCACTTTATTTTGGTAAGGCAATGAGTCGCGGTGGATGTGATGTCATTGGGATGTCCCACACCACCTGACCCCTTTCCTTGCCCCCACACTGCCCCCAAGAACACCCAGGCCTGGTCATCCGTGGGTCCCAGGGCTCAAGCTGTTGCTCTTGAGTGAATTACATTGGAAGAGAGCAGATAATTTAATGGGATAATCTTGGCAGACTCAGTAAATTTCACACCCCATCTCTCACTAACAGAAACGCAGCAGAGAGCTACAACATTCTCAGATGAAAAGGTTGTAGAAAACGGTCCCGCTTCTCAGTAACTGTCTGTCCATAAATAAGGTTCTACAGAGTTTTGATCCAGAAACTGTTATTAAACACTGATAAGTCAGCCCCATAATGTTTGACCTCCCTCACTTTTCCATAGAACCAAAGTTGTTTTTTTTCTTATTAAAAAAAAGTAGCCTCAAAGACCAATCTGTCTAGACTGTTTATTTTTCCAAGTATGTACATACAGAATGGGCCTTCTTTAATAGCCATTTAGAGGGGTGATATGGCATAACAGAGATAGAATGAGGTTACTTTCATTACTTGGTTATATGTTAGTCATATATGTATTGTCGTGACCAAAAGCTTTAAAGAAACAGTTTTATGGAAGGAAAGATCTCTTTTGATTTCCAATATCAGAGGGATTTCAGCTTGTGGAGGACAAGGTGGGCTGGACAGCTCTGTCCATGGTGGTAGGAGCGGAGGTGGAGAGGATGTTCACATGCAGGAACCTTCAAGAGCCCATCCCCAGCAACACACTCCGACCAGTCAGGCTCCTCCTCCTACAAAATGCGGCATTCAAAACCGCTCCATAAACTAGGGACTGACAGTTCAAAACGTGAGCCCTTGGGGGACATTTCGGATTAAAACACTAACCAGTTTCCTGTCTTTTGATAGCTTCCTTATTTGTAAACGGGGGTTAAATTAGTATCCAGGCTGCAGGTGGTTTGTGAGAATTAAAGAATGCTTGGGTAGAAAGCGTCCAAAGACGCAGTGACCCGGAAGTGGAAAGCTGCCAGCCTCCGTGAGGACCCTGGGCTTCCTGGAGAAAGCGAGAGATGGGCTCCCAGTCACCGACTGCCATGCAAGAGGCTCGGCTGAGACCTCCTACAGCAGCGCTCCTGGGTTCTCCTGGAAGGTCAGCAAGTACCTATTTTACACTATGGATCTGAGAGGGCCTTCGGCCACTGTAGGGAGCCCCACAGAAGGAGATTCCACGCTGCTTTTAAAACAAAGGCTTTCCCCACAGAACCTTTAGCTCTTTGGAGAGGAGCAATACCTCCCGCCCTCCAGCATTTGGCCGTGGTGACCATTTAAAGATTCGGAGTACCAAGAAATGTTCATGCTACCAGAACAAAGATGAGTAATGCCGTACCGGGAGGGGAGGGGTAATCAAGGAAGTTCTGAAAACAAAGCTGAGTGTAAGCTGAGTGTGCATTCTTGTTTTTCAACAGGAAAGCCTGTTGTCCGATGCGTTTCAACTCTTATTATATGTGAGGTGCGTTGTCAGAGAAGTAAAGCATAATCCTTGCTCCTGGGAGAGGCAGGAGGGAGGTTCTAAGCATTCGGAGCACCCACTATGTGCCCGGCATCACTTTACAGACTTCCGCATCTCGGTACCATCGGAGGTGGGACCTTCCAAGTCTATTTACAGATAAAGGAAACTTAGACCCTGAGAGGTCTGTATTGCAGCCAAACTCATATTATTATAAAATCGGGATTTGGGGTTTGAATCCAGAAACTTTGTCACACGTGTCCTGTTGCCATGTCCTTGAGGTGTGTACCAATGAGTAGACCTGTTATCTCTAGACACCAATCATCTGTCTCGCAGGAGAATTCTAAAGGCTGTGGGGAAGTATGGAAACACAGGGGCGGTAGAAAACATGAATTCTCAGGAAGGTGGAGGGTGAAGGGCAAAGAGGACACTGCCTCCTTCTCAGGAGATTGGGAGCCCTCTGAACTAATTATGGAAAATGTGTAGTGCAGTACCGTGTGTGTGTATGTCTGTGTGTGTAGCACAGTACCGCATTTGGAGCACAGTACCATGTGTGTGTGTGTGTGTGTGTGTGTAGCACTGTACATGTGTGTAGCACTGTACATGTGTGTAGCACTGTACATGTGTGTAGCAGTACCATGTGTGTAGCAGTACCATGTGTGTAGCGCAGTACCATGGATATTGCATGCTTGTTTGGCCAGCAAGAGGCCTGGGCCCTTGTGTTCCTGCCCCCTGATATCTTATTTTGATGTCATCTGGATGTTGAAAGTAGCTGTGCTGTCCCTACACGGACATCAAGACAGTTTCTCTAGCATCTTTTCCTGCAGTCCCAAATCCAGGCTTTGGGTTGAGGGAGGAGACCTATCACTTAGATATGGTGCTCCAATGAGTCTACAGTGACTGTGAACTGTGGTATTCTAAGACCTCTGGCCAGCACATACCTCTTCCCCTCCTTCATCACTAGTCACACTTTGTTTTGCCATTACTGTGAGCTGAAGGTTCCAGTAGTTCCACCAGAGAGACAAAGATGGTCATTGCCTTGGAGAATTTTCCAAACAATAGATTTGTGGCGATGATTACTAGCTGGTCAGTAAATCTGTTTCATCCCTTCTTGAACACATCATTTACAACTGTCTTCTAGTTAAGTGAGGCCGTGTGACTAAATACTAGCCAGTGGAATGAGGCTGAGAGGGCCAAGAGTCACTTGCAGGATCCATTAAGACCTTCCCAGGCAGGTTACTATGGTAACTTGAGAAGTTATGTTTTGGGGACGCCACATGGTAGAATTACCTGGGAGCGTCCCTTTTTCATTGTTCTATAGCTGAAACCAGCAGCTGCTCCACACTGGCTTGGATTGTATGTAAACCAAAAACAAGTGTTTATTGTTAAAGCTCAGATTTGGGGGTTTTCCAGCTCTAGCTATTAAGGCTATCACAACAAATAGTATGAACCACAGCATGTCTCAAATTAGTTTAGTGAGTCCGGACCAGCAGTTTTAGATAGAATAGAATAGGCAACCTAGTTTTGGTCTGATTATCTCCTATGGACCTTGGGGGGGGATCTTTCTATAAATTAAACCTCATCTTGAATCATTCATGGCCGATACTAGGGTCATCACTGAGGAAGATCTGGAAGAACTAGGATTGGCTGTAGGGCAGTTCACTTTCAGGAGCCATAAAGTAGACTCCTGTAGCCTCAAAGCTCAGAACTGGCAGTGACCAGATGCAGAATCCCTGGAAGGGAGAAGCCCTCAGGGAAGATGTGAGCTGTGTTGTGAGAGCTCAGGGTGGTGAGGGTTGTCAGCAGGATGAAAGGAGAAGGGATGGGACAGGAGGAAGAGAGCAGGCCATGGTCCTGCAGCAAAGGGCTGGATTCTGCACCAGCCTGCAGCTAGCTGCCCTGCTCTGCAGGACTCCTTCAGGGTTGTTCTGGGGCCTTAGATAGGAATTCACCATGGAGTGAAGGAGGCCTCTAGGCAAAGGTGAGTAAAGAAAAGACTTGGAGCGGTACCTGGCACCTAGAGGCAGAAAGAGAGGAAAGAAAGAGTATTTCACTGGTCTGTGACTATGTACTTTCTCCTCCCCGAGTGCCCCAGAGACTTGCAGGTGCTTTGGACCAGCAACTCACCCGTGATTGTGCCTCTTTTCCTCCACCATAGCAGCTTTGTTTCGCAGTACAGGCTGCTAAGTATTAGTCCCGTTTTGCCTGCTTGATGAAAATCCTGGGGGTCGTAGGACAACCTAGAATGCTGTTTTGTACACATTTGTGGGTGTTTGTTTTGTTGCTAGGGATTGAACTCAGCTTGTTTTCAGCTCTCCTGCTGAGCTGCACCCCAGACCTCTGGGTTCTTTTAGTATTTTAACTTGTATGTTTTCCAGGGAACCCTATGAAAGAAGCAGTAATTGGTTACTTTCATTGGGTTGAATTTTTTCCCTCCATAGACTTGCTATTTTCCACATAAGGAAACCAAGGCACAAAGAGTGTTTTGTGTGCTTATAGCTAATCAAGAGGGAAAGTCAGGATTTGAACCTGGATACCTGGAACCTCCGGCTTTGTCCTTAATCATGATGCCACTATACCACTGTAGTTCTGCTTTCCCCATCCTCCAAACTCTACTTGGTGATTAAAACTCTACATGAGATCCTAGCCAAATAGCTGAGTGCAAATAATTATAATTAAATCTCTTGATTTGTATAGGGCATTGCAGCTTAAGGAATTATTTCATGCACAATATTAACTTTAATTTTCCAACTAATCTAATGAAATGGATTTCTTTTTTCTCTTTAGTCTTCTGTTCTTAAGTCAGGCAAGTAAGGTTGGCAGTTTACCCAAGGTCACTATGCAGGTGGCAGGGTCTGTCTGAGATGTGGACCTTCTCCTTAAGTCCCAGGGGATGTTTCACGCTGAAGGATGGCTGTGTTCACAATTTATGCCTCTGACACATGATGGGTTTCACTGTTGTTGACCCAGCAAGCAAATTGGCCTGATTCTTGCTTGTCCCGCTGACACAATCCTCAAATCAGCCACCAGTTTAAGGAACAGTCTGGAAGTATTTGTAGTGTGGTTTGGGACTGACATTCCTTTAACCGAAGGAAGTTCCTGAGCCAATAGCCTGAGAAAAGCTACCTCAAAGCGAGGACTTTCCTAAGGGGCTGGTGAGGGCATCTGGTAGATCAACCCGGAAGAGCAGGCCTTTGGCATTCCATGGGTCTTGGTACAGGGCTTGGCTTTCCTTTGCCCATCAGGTCAGCAGCTCTGTGACCTCTGTAAGGTTTTTTTTTTTTTTCTCACCTGTTGAAAGAGAGGCATACTGGGATGAGTCCACCGTGGGAGTCTGGGCAGGATGCTGGTGAGTGCTGGGCTGATGGTCTGTGGTCAGTGTGTAATTTGCAGCCACATCCCCAAGTGCAGAGCAGAGCTGTGATTTTCACAGGATAGAGAGGACAAAGTGTCTACTCTGCAGGCCTGGCCCAGCTCACTTGTGTGATAGAGTCACCTCTGAGGGAGACTCTTAGCATCTACAAGTCTTAGGTTATAATTAAATTTATATTTCTCAAGGACAAGGATGTGAGATAAAAATAGATCCTGTTGCCTCAAATTCAAGACATTCTTGAAAGGCTCTTATCTGTTCTTCCCGGGAACTCGACACCGGTTCCGGATGGGATTAGAGGAGAGGCTATGAAAACAGCTTGTTGTACGTTTTCTCCGCATGAGCGGTGATAGCCTCACCTCTTAGATTTCACTCCAGCTGAGTGTTGCGTGGTTTTTTGTTTGTTTGTTTTATTTTTTCTTTTACATAATGTTTCCATCCCCTGGAGGGGAGAGGTGGTTTTCCTTCATCCCTTTAGAACCTACCTGTAATGAGAAGTCCTGGCTGCCAAGTGCAGGCGCTAGGAAGATATGGTGCTCACTGCTCAGAGGATTGCTATGTAAGAACATGTGTGCTCAACATCTGCTTGGAGGTGACTGATACCCCACAGCAGCAGGCTTGGTGACATCCATGGTGGTGACCGTGTCTTCTTTAGTCACAGCATAGCGCTCTGTCTTAGAAGACACCCATCTGGTATCTCTAAGACAAGGAATGAAGAACTTCCTGTGGCCAGATAAGCTTCGCTAGGCAGGAATGGTTGCTGGGATCTTTAGGTGTATCCTGTGGAGGAAGTAGGAGAGGAACTGAGCATGCTCAGTTTATTCTACCCATACCCATCTCTAGGCCACCATCTGGGATAGGTGCCCCACGCTCCAGCAAGGAGAGAGAAAAGGACTAGAGAGCTCCCTGGAAGAAAGTGGAGGTTGCAGCTTAGAAATCCCCTTTCCATCTCCTCCAGATTGAGTTCTTAAAGGGCCAGTCCCCTAGATCTCAGGGCTGTGTTGATGTTCAACCGTTATGTAGGTCAGTCAAAATGTTTACGAGGAGCTCTCCTGCACTTTTGTCTAAGGACTCAGGTTTAGAGAGTTCTTCAGCTGAT
This sequence comes from Microtus ochrogaster, assembly GCF_000317375.1. Taxonomy (NCBI): domain Eukaryota; kingdom Metazoa; phylum Chordata; class Mammalia; order Rodentia; family Cricetidae; genus Microtus; species Microtus ochrogaster. Next base: position 67,727,930 of record NC_022016.1, read on the forward strand.
GTGGGATGTGCCTTCCGGCAGCTCTCAGAAGCAGCACAGTCATCGATCTGTCTGTTTAAGCCAGGGCATTGGTGTGCAGTGACGAGGGGGGAGGGGTACCGCCCCCTCACCTGCCTAGTGACACCTCCTGTGTAAACTACCAGGTCGCCTCCGCTTCCGCTTGGTTAAATATTTGTTCAACACCTAAAGTGAATGCTGGGGAAATATATGGCAGTATCTTCCCCCGTGGGAAGTTTGCTGTCTTTTGTTAAGAAAGAAAGATTGACTCAGCTAAAATGGTCTCAGAAGACAAAGCCTGGCCTCTGTTCAGGGCATCTTCCTGGTCTCGCGATCTTCCAGAATCTCTACCCCAGAGCATGCCCACCCCTCAGCTCCCGTGGCTTCTGTCTCTCCACACTGAACTCTTGTTTGCCCTTCAGCCTTCAGTGTCTATAGTCAGCACCACCCCTATCTGCTTGTCTTCTGTCCTCTCCCATCTCGTCACCTCCTGGCATTGCTTTTGTGTGTTTCTCTCACTCAGAAATGGCTCAACAGCCAGATTTGACTCCTCCCACTACTGGTCACTGCTATTTATTGATCATCTACTATGGGGACTCTCACTTTGCAAGAATTTTGTATTTCATTTTTAAAAAGACATTGCATTTTGTTTATTTCGTGTGGAGGTATGGGCCTCATAGGTGTGGAGATCAAAGGACAAGTAGGGGGGTCATTTCCTTGTTTCCACTGCATGAACTCTAAGTGTTAGTCTTAGTGGTTTACATCTTTATCCACAAACTATCGTGCTGGACCTGAATTTCATATTTCATAGTGGAATCTGTTTTTTGGCTTTTCTGCAATGATTGCGCCAACCCCCTCCCTGGCCCTCTCTCTGTTTCTTCACCCAGTTATAGGGAAACTTCTCTGGTTTTATCGTGAAGGGTTTGCAGGTTAATTCTCAGCTACCTAAGCCTGACTATGAGGGGGAAGCCCAGATCTACTCAGGATTTAGGGACAAGCTTTCTTGGGCGGGAAAGCTGAGAGATGCTCTTGGGTACGTCAGTGCCCAGAAAAAGTTGGAAATATGTAGAAAGACTTGACTATCTTATAGGTCCTGCTGAGGGGCAGCAGAGGCCACCTTGTGCCTCAGTGTCTTTTTTTCCCAGGTCTCTGACCTGTGCAGGAGAGAGTGATTCTTACAATGTCGCCATGTCCTGTGGTGTAGACATCTTACCTCACCAGTCAGCACCCGAATAATGTGTTATTCTTGTTCTTTAACCCAGGAGTGTTTGTTGTTTTTCCCAGTGAGAACATATAGAGCAATTGAAAACCAATGCAGTGCCGTGCAATCAAACTAGAACCACCCAGAGTCCAGCCCCTCAGAGGCTAGGTATAGAGGGAGGCCTTGCCTGTATTCCCAAGGGAACCTGGAACTCAGGGATGTGAAGGACCCCAGGATCCTTTCCAACTCGCTTTCTACTCTACCCCCTTCTTTGTGGCAAGGCCCTGAGCTTACCATTTGGTCCATTTTATTCAAGGGAAGATTGCTATGTCTGTGCATTTTGAGAGTATGCCACATCAATGTCACTAAGTGCCCCCCCCCCCATATACAAAAGAGGTGTGGGAAGTAAGTTTTGTGGGCAAAGGAGGGAGAATCCCTGGAAGGTTTTGTGGAACTGGAGCTTAAGAATATCTTCCTCCCTTTTCCGTGGCTGTGACATCACCTGACATGGGTAAGTTACGAAACAGTTCCTTTAGCATCTGGTTCTGAAGGGTGGAAACCCAAGACCGGGTGATTTCCCCCTGAAAAGGCCTCATGCTGCAACACCAAGTTAGAAGAGCAGAAGGGCCAGTGGTGGGAACAAGACAGGAGGCAATCCTGGAGAAGACCATTAATCCTTAGAAACCCTCTAGAGAGTTCTAAAAACCCAGTACTGCCACAGTGGCAAATTTCAGTGTTGAATTGGGTGGGGAGGAGGCCATGTTTAAACCATAGCAGGAGACAGTATCATACTGACATTTCCTTTGCCCCCTGAACAGGGAGTGTCAGAGAAAGCGAACACCTGGGTGCTTCTACTCTTGGGCCTGGGCACTGCCAGAGACAAGGACTACCTTGTGCTTTTCTGACGCACAAGTCAGAATGGCAATATCTGTGATATCTGTGCAAACACGACAAGGAGGGGCAGAGAAAAGGGCCACCCGAGTCTATAAGAACATATATAGGTATACTCAGGAGCAAAGACCAGGGTCTCGCTTGAAATAAAGAGGGGGTGGGATAGTGGGCACCCCCACAGATGCCATCAAGGACTTCCTTATGTGACCTTGAGGCTGCATGCTGCCTTTTTCTAGCTCTCACTGGGCACTTTTTATACATGGTGCCTTTTCCTGAGCTCTTCTCTCCTGAGGGAACACGAGCCACAGTCTACTCTGGCCCAGACACTGTATCCCTGACTCTGGGCTCAGCTAGGTTGGGGCTCTTGCTTCCTCTCATTGTATTGTAAGGGTTGCACGATGCACCCTGTCAGCAAGTGTTTGCTTGTGCGGTGCTCCCTTGAGTCCCTCATCATTGGGTGCTCCCTTAGATGGAGTCTGCTTCAGGGTCTGCCCAAGAAGCATATGGCCTGGTAGCTGTTGTATGGCATCTACTGGCTCTCACCAGGCCTCCTCCTTGTTTCATAGAGATGGGGATAACCCCAGTTTTCTTGACTGCTCCTAGAAATCAAGAACGGGTTGCTGAATAATTGAATGCCACAGTGGCCACCTTTTTCTAAAGAAGAGGACTCGAACTTAGAACAAGTTAAGCCTCCTGTGGCCTCTACAGGGGAGCCATGGGCAGTTGCTTTCTCATGATGAGAAGTCTTTCACAACTCTGGCTTTTACTTTGTAAGTTAGCCCCATTCTTTTTCTAATTGGCAACAATTCCTATTTTCTGTCTCAGTCCTTTTTGTTAGGAAAAGAACAATCTTGGTGTCATAAGAGGAACACACGGACAAAGTGACAGTAACCCGGCAAGATTTCTTTTTGTATAAAGAGTGCACCATAACCCATACATGGTTTACGTGGTTAGTGAGCACAATTAGTCCAAATGGCCTCTGTCTTTCATCACTGGCATAAGTGGTTCCTGCCTCTCATCTCATTGGTTGAAGCTTCAATTTTCCGGTCTGACATGATTGGCTAATTGGTACAAAGAGGAAGAGGGAGATTCAGGAAATACTGTTGGGTTGGCTGCCTTTGACAGAGCCCTCCCACCCTCCATTTCTCGCATCTCTCTCTTTTGGCAAGTCTGCCATTTTTTGCACTCTCCACAGAGAAGAGGTCTACCCCTGCTCTTCCTGAGGAATTGTGAAAGAAGTCCTTCGTGATGGTTGCTATTGATTGTCAACATGACAAAAAAAAAAGAAAAGAAAGAAATCTCAAATCACCTGGGAGAGAGGCCTCTGCGCATGTCTGTGGGGGATGCTCTTGATTACTCTAACTATGGAAGGAAGTCTTGCCCACGGTGTGTGGCACCATCCCCTGACTGGGATCCTGGACCATGCAAGTGGAGGAAAGGAGCTGAGCAGGAGCATAGAGTCTTTGCACTCTGCTTCTTGACTGTGGCTGCTTCAAGCTCCTGTTCTCTTAACTTGCCTATCATCGTGAGCTTTGTCTTTGAGTTATGAGTCAGAATAGACCATTGATGATGTTTGATGTTGCTTTTGTGAGGATATTGTATCACAGAAACAGAAAAAAAAGACCAAAAATGAAAAACTAAACCAAAACAAAGAAACAGATAATTAAGGAATCCCCTCTACTAGGGAAGTCTTCCCTGAGGAACAAGTTATCTCTCTTCTTTACCTTTCAAAGGAGAGAGAATTATCCAAGATTTGAACTTACAAGCCATCTATGTGCTAATGTACCCAGAAAGGGACCTTTGACTTTCTAGGCTCATCTATGCCAGGCAGGGACACCTTTTCTTCCTGCCAGAGAAAGAAAGGGGGCTTGGTCAAGCTTTTATCAGGTCCCTGTTGGCTGCTGTTTGACTTCTTGCCCCGCTGTGGTTTGCTCAGCAAGTATATCAAGGTGCCTGAGACCACAAAACCTTTTGCCAGCATCTCGAAGTCTGTCCTTGTAAGGAGTATGGCAGAGATGCTAGGATGCAGCAGAGCAAGGGTATCAGTTCTGGAAAGGGTGGAGGAAGGGTGGTGGAGGAGGGAGGACCAGGAGAAGCTTCTCAAGGTAGGCTCTGCTGCAGAAAGTGTGTCTTGGATGCTCACACTACAGTTCCTAAGGCACTAAGTGTTAAAACTAGTAGAAATATATGAACTTATTTTGTAAATACGTTCACAAAAGTCTGCTGTCAGTTCTGTTTGATTTTTGATGAACATAATAATTTCCAAGTCAAGCTCTATATGCCAGCAGGGCCACAACAGGTCAGAGATGAGGCCCCCAATGTGATTGTTGGATGCAGAGAGTTCTGTGCTTAACCCTACTGGTTGTCTCCCTATAGAACCAATGAGTTCTTTTTGGTGGTTTTGGGGGTGAGGTTGTCTCAGTTTCTCTGTTTTCTTTGAAGAGAACTATCACATACTACATGGAGATGAATGGGAAATGAACCTTGAAAGGTTGACCTGAGATGGAAGGTCAGCAGGCAGGCAGCAGCGTTTTGCGTTTGTTTCTTGGTAAGTGGGCTCACCTGGCCCCCTTTATTCACTCAGAGCACATTGATATGACAGACATTGCTAGAGATACTGAGAGAACAGCTGTGACAAAGCAAACATGCCCCGTGGGCGTGCATGTCAAAAGATAAACATGTGTTCTTCACGTAACGTCAAGTGCTAAGGAAAATCTATCAGGGCCAGGGGCTCGCGACCAGTAAGTGATGGTGGCGGAAGGGCTGTCATCACATTGTGTGATCGGGAAGGCTTCTAGCTGAAGTGACTCAGACTGGATGAAGCTCGAGATGAGCTCTATGCCTGGCCTTGAAGTGGAGGGTGTTAGCTCAGCTCCAGCTGGCAGTAGTGACAGTTATGTAAGTACCTATTGTGTGCCTGGTGGCGTTCGTGTGTCAGCCTTCACAATAGTACTGCTAGGCTGGAGAGATGGCTCAGTGGTTAAGAGCACTGACTGCTCTCCTAAAGGACCTGAGTTCATTTCCTAGCACCTACACTAGTAGTTCCCAGCTGTCTATAACTCCAGTTCCAGGAGATCTGATGCCCTCTCCTGAGCTCTGTGGGCACCAGACATACATGTAGGAAAAGCACATATACACATAAAGTAAAATTAAGCAATATAGTTAGGTAGGGCCTATTGCTATGATACCCATTTTCCAGATGTGGATAAAAACCAAGCAAATGGGCAGCAGCAGCGGCCTGTGAATGTTAAATGAGGCAGTCCCAGACAGAAGAGAAAAGACTCTGTTTGGGTCTGGCCCCCTACTCATCCACTCTGTAATCCTGGGCAGATGTGCAGGGCCTGTTTTCTGAGTTTTTAAACTGTCTAGTATATAAAAATCCAGGGAAAGGCTTTGCAGACTGCGTGTCACCATGAAAGTGCCAGTTAACTACTACGAATACGTTTACGTCAGTTATCAGTCCTTCCTTACTTCTGGAAAAGAGATGATGAGAAAAAAATACGTTTGAGACTTAACAAAGCTTCCCCTGTTTGCCTGGAACTGTGTTTCCCACTAAAGTCTCTGTGACTGAACTCAGCACAATGTCCAGTTGAGCTAGAAGCATCCTCGTGAAAGACAGACCTGGGAAGGAAAGTTGGTACCCAGGCTTCTTGCAATTCTAAGGAAGTTCTTGGAGCATCTCCCAGGAAGTCTCCATAGATGAGTCTGCTCTCTACCTCACACACCTAGTATCAGTCAGAGCCGTGCCGCTGTAGTGAGGCAAGGTTGTGGCAAGCACCAGGCCCTAAGGGACAGTCAAGGCTTGAAGCACTTCTGTCCAAACTAATCTCTCTCCATCTCGCTCTTGGTTAGGGAGCATCTAGTATTTTGTTAAGATTCTGACTATCATTGAAGGGCATCTAGGTTGTTTCCAGGTTCTGGCTATTACAAACAATGCTGCTATGAACATAGTTGAGCATATACTTTTGTTGTATGATA
>NC_022016.1:67735027-67741953 GCF_000317375.1 Microtus ochrogaster
GAGAGAAATTATCTTTTCCTCTTCTTTACTGTCTGTATTTTAGAGTACTATCTGCAAGACCCACATTGGAAGCCTTATGTGGGATCTGCTGGTTTGGACAGTGGAATGGGGCAGGAGGTTAAGCAACTGCCTTTTTCATACTGTTATGCTTTTTGGCCATTTAAAAGGAAAGTCCCGTCCACCACGTGGAAAATCTGTGGCTCAGGCTACGCCTGTGGGTCAGAAGCGGCTGTGGGCCTGCTGTGTTCTTGGTTCTGAGGTGAGGCATTTTATGGAGTGAGTGCTCTTGAGCTCTCAAGGCTGAAAATATAGTTCCAAGCCACAGAAGCCCTTTGAGGCTTCCTAGTGGCAAGAGTGAGGAGGCTTTGAATCCAGTCCCAACACTTAGACTGCGGGGTGCCAACACTTCTCAGGCTGGGGGGGGGGCAGTACAGGGGGCCTTCAGGAAGGCAGCACCCTGCTGATTCTTATCTATTCTCAGTATTGGTTTAGAATAGTTTTGGGCTACTTCTGTCCAAGTTAAATTTTAATTTAGGAAATGCCTTTAGGAAAACTTAGCATACAATTCCTCAAAGTTTTAATGATATGAAGTGGCTGACCAGAAAACACCAGAAAACAGTCTTTGCTTAGATAAAAATAAAGATGTTATTTATGATACTCCCCCTGCCCCCAGTTATTTTGAGTATTTTTTTTTTTTTGTACGAATCTGTGTTGGAAAGTGAGGAAAAGATTAACATCCAGTCTGTCTTATCTCTGTGTGACTTTTGCATGTACAGTATTATTTTTAATGGGAAAAGAGAATTATAAAGATGAAATTAATTTTTGGTTTTTCTCCCCTTTGGAGGAAGGGGGACACTGGTGCATAGCAGGAAGAAGTCTGGCCTGGAGGTCAACTCTTGTCTGTCATCTAGTACTAATTCTAGATAGGTGTGGGACTCTGGGCAAAACACGTGCCTCTCTGACCCTCAAGTTCTTGTTTGCAGAAGAGTGGGCTGGGCAAGCTCTATGGACCAGGAGCAAGTTACCTTGTAGCCTGGAGGAAGGGTAGTCCCAGACTCTCCTCTAGGTCTCCTGTGGCAGAGTCTGACTTAATAAGGTCCCCAATGGTTAAATACTAAATTTATGGGCTCAGTACTCCCTACAGGTCAGCTCAGCTGGCGTACTGAGGGGACAGAACTAGGCCAAGGTCAGTGATGGGCTTCGATTTTGTTCGTGTTTGCTTCTTCCCCTTGAAGTTTGGCTCTCTACTTCATTTTGAGCACCAGAAGCCGCTTTGTGAAAGCAGACCAGGGGCTTGCCAGCCCTCTGTACTTCCAGTTACTGTGAGGGACCTCACCTGTAGAAACACTTGATTGCAAATTAAGGCACTCAGATTGGTTTGTTGCTCATCTTCTGTATCAAGCTTTGCACGCTAAGTTTAGCAGCAGTAGTGCCGTGTGGACTTCATGCTTCTGAGTCTCAGTTGTCCTGTCTCTAGGAAGGGATGACCGCAGCCCCAGGGAAAGCAAGGAGGAATTTGAGATTTGGCATCTCCGGGTTTGCCAGCCGAATATCTAGGATAGACCAACAATGGATGATGCATAGGAGAACACACATGTACGTTTACTATGTTCATATACAGTGGAGTAAGACAGTAACTAAGAGCCAGGCCACTGAAGTTCGTATGTCAGGGCGAAGTGAGCGGAGAGCTGCTGGGAGTGGGGGGTGGTGATGATGCAGATGGACTATGAGGTCATGTCTCAGAAGAGCCTGCCATCACTCAGAACAGTCTCTGCCTAGATTTGGGGTCAGACCCCAAATTTGTCTTCCTATGATTTGAGTAAATTTCCTTGAATCTGTAGGCAGCTGAGGAACATCTGGGTAACATTTGGGTACCCCACTTTACTTTACTAATGCAGGCAAGTGCAGGTCTGTCTCATGAAAGGGAAGCTTTCAGAGCCATTTCTATGCCTGAAAGTTCTCCCAGCATGCCAGAGACGTATGCTTTGAGGTGCATGTTTTAGTCTCCCAGAGAAGACTGCTAGGAAAATTAGAGATAATACATGCAAAGTTCCTGAAGTATTGGCGACTGGGACATCGTGTTAAACCGCCAGTGGCTTTTCTTATTATAAAGTAGATATGTGCACAGCTTCTGTCACAACATTCTCCGTCCTGCTAGTCAGCTTTCTATCACTACGAGGAAGGTACTCGAGACAGTGAACTTCTAAAGAGAAAAGGTTTGCCTTGGGTCCTAGCTTTGGAGGTTCTGGTCTGCTAGGTTGGCCATGTGGCTCTGGGCACAGCAGTGCATCATGGAGGTATGTGTGGGAGGAGAGCTTATTTCATGGCCCGGAACTAAGAGAGCTGGGACAGTGGCGGCATTCAGAAGCCGAACTATGACAGGCCTCCACATTCACGGCTACAAGAGATGAGGCTCTCCACCATCTAGCCACCTTCTACACGGGCTTCTCTCACTAAGGTTTAAAACTCTTCTAGAATACTGGTTGTGGTTTATTGTGGAGACAGTCTCACTCTGTAGCACTGGCTGGCCTGGAACTTGCGATGTAGACCAGGTTGGCCTTGAACTCACATCCACCTGCCTCGGCTTCCAAGTGCAGGGGTTACCATTGTGTACTACCACACATGCCTGGTTTGTTTAGTGTTTTATTTTTACACTTTTACACTGTGCAGGTATGTGCACCTGCCACATCATGAGTGTGGAGGTCAAAGGGCATCTCCTGCCCTGTAGGTCCCCGAAATGAGCTTAGGCCTCCAGGCTTCATGGCTAGCGCTTTTACCAGTGGCGCCATGTTGCTGGCCTGTAATAGTTGCTTTGAATGCATCACTGACTTGTTCCTCAAGGCATTAGAAGGGTTTCTAGGCCATCACTGGTGCGCCCAGCCGAGAGCCTGGTGTACACTGTGTGGCTTTGGTTATTACCGTGGGAGGTTTCAGGAATATGAGACAGCTTTGCAGTTTCCATGTGTTTATATCTCTTTGCCTCTTCAAGTTAGAAATGGGTTATGGTTTTGCATTGAGTCAGGGGGAAAAAACAACAACGAAACCAACCAACCACTCACTCTTTCATCTGCTCTTTGTTTCTGTTTTTGCGTTTTTGAATAGCCAGTCTCTCTTCTGGAATTCCTTTTTTTTTTTTTCTTTTTTCCTGTTCGTATGGGGCAAGGAAGGGTTGAGGTTTAATTTGCCTCTATTATCTCAGTGCTCAGCATGTTGAGCCTCTGCAGAAAAAGAGGCATCCCCTCAATATTTGTCCAATCAATGGGTATTGGGAGGCTCAAATTTTTATGGCAGACGAGAGAGGCAGTGGGAGCTGCCTTCTGACTGGAAAGACATTGTTTATTAGATCTGTATGGCTCGTTTGGAAGGTATGCAGTTGGATATCTTTTATGGTCAAAGAAGAAAATCAGTATCAAATGGTTAATTAAAAGCAGAGGCCCAACGTTTTCCCCTTGTAATGAAGTCAGGATTGTGAATATTTTCCTTTCGTTGGCCCAGGAGATGGGCAGGCAGCCAGGCCGAAAGGCAGGGGACACTGTAGAGACAGATAAGAGGGGCTGCCTTACAAGCACGAGCCTGTCAGTGTTAAACATGTGAAGAGATATTCTATGTCAGGGCCACCTCCTTTCAGATGTCTGTGCTCTGTGACTTATGAGGCTACTACTTGCATATGGCCTTATTACAATTCTGGCATGTTCTCTTAAGGGGAGTGAGTTCCCAGGGGCTTGGGGCATTCACATGGAGGACGCTCTTAGGAATGTGATGCCCAGAAATCTTTCTTGGCACCAGTGACATTAATTCACCCCAAAACTGAAATAGCTGAGGACCAACCAGGAGTTGAGAAGGCAGAAATGGCCATGAAGGTCTTGATGACCTCTGTCGCTGCAAGGAAGGAAGCTTCTGAGGACCCTGAATGGACTTCATTGTCTGGGACATTAGCACAGGGCTTTGCTTCTTCCGTGTGAGCAGGCCCTCTTCGTTGGCATCATCTGGCGTTTACTACATCAGACAGTAGGCGTGGTTCACTCACCTGCCCCCGCGCACACGAGCAGCCTGGACCTTGAAGCTGGGTAGTCTGGATTTTTGTCATTCTAACCTGTAGTGTGGCAGCTGCTCCATCCTTGAATCCCAGAAGTGCCTGGAAGAAAGTGCTACTCAATCCTTTTTGATCTTAGATGTACCCCCTCCCCACGTTTATAAGATATGTGTTTTGCTGGTTTTCTTTCCCCCTTTTATTTTTCGGATGGGGAGGGAACAAGGTAAGTATAATGTCCTCAGCATGTAATAGAACATTTCAAAAAAAAGTTCTATTTTATTTCTGTGTGCCTGTATGTGAGTGTGTGTGTGTGTGTGTGTGTGTGTGTGTGTGTACAACTTACAGGAATTGTTCTCTACCATGTGGGTCCAGGAATTGACGTGAGGTTGTCAGGGTGGCAGCAGGCACCTTTATCCACTGAAGCATCCCACTGACCCTCAAATATCTTTTTGTACTTTGCTCTCCGTATGTGCAATGAGGTGAGACAATTCAGTCTTTGATGAATGGAAGGCAAATGAGTAATGGAGAGAGGCGGAGCTGCGTCATGACGTCACATTGTCACGTAAGGGTTGCCTGGACACAGCTACTGATAGCAAGATAGCAATACCGCGTTAGTCTAGATTGGTATGAGACTAACAGCGGAGCAGGGTATACAGTGTGGATACGCTGGACACAAAGAAGATTCCCCGTGGACTTAGGACAGAACGGGGAGTCGGGAAATTTCCCGAGGATGCTCAAACGGCACACATTTACAACTTATGAGTTACGTATTTCTGAAAATTTTACTGAATATTTGCAGGCCTTGGTTGATTCTGGGTAGCGGAAGCCACAGGCAGAAGAAAGGAACTACTATAATTTGAAATTCTCTGGCAGCCAAAAATTTAAAGCACAAAGAAATAATTGAAGTTATTTTTATAGTGTTGTTTTAACTTGAATTTAACTTAATTTTTACTTTACCAGAATATTTTATATTCTCTTTTTGTATTAAGTCCTAACCAGAGCCTACTTCATGTTATAGCCCAGCTTACACTGGCTGTGTTTGAGGTGCTTCAGAGTCGGGTCTGAGTGGGTGACAGCTGCGTGGCTTGAGCAGTTTGTGGGGCCAGTAGCAGGGGAACCAGCGTTTATCCCTAGTGCATGAACCGGCTCTTTGGAGACCATTTCCTATGGAGGGTTACCTAGCTTGGCCTCGATGGGGGTGGGATGGGGGCTTTGTCTCAAGTGCTGTGACAGACTTTGTTGACTCCCCATGGGAGGCCTCACTCCCTCTAAGGAGTGGATGTGGGGGTGGGCATGGACAGGGAACTGGGATTGGTATGTAAAATAGGTTGTTTTTTTTTTTTTTAAAGAGGCAGGTCTTCTAGGCAGCACGCAGGTGTGGGAGCAGGAAAGAGCCCAAGACTACTGCAGATGTCAGTGGTTCCATAAAGACTCCAAAGAATCCACAGTAGATCAACTTATCTCCATTTGACTCTATTTAAGAGGACAGAGCAGGGTGTGAGATATGTAATTTTAGAAAACTCCCTCTCCCGACAAAAGACTTTTCAAGTATTGGTGATCTGGCTCCAAGGGTGGAGGTGCTTGCTGCCAAGCCGGATGACCTGAGTTCCATCCCGCGTGGTGGAAGGACAGAAATGGCTCCCACAAGCTGGCCTTTGACCTCCATGTGTGCACTCTCTCCCAAATAAATAAATGCAATAAAAAGACATAAAAGAATAAAAAGATTTGACATATAGCATGGCAGTAATACTCCCAGGCGTGTGTCCCCAGAAATGAAACCATGGCTGACTGTGCAAGAGCGCAGACAGTCCTGACATGGTGGACACACCCACATGTTCCTCCGTGGATGCAAGGCTAAGCGTACATTCCCATTCTATGGGAACTGCTCAGCACCAAAACAAGGAAGGAACCGCTGAGACACAGCAGTTTGATAGATCGAAGAGGGTTATGAAGAGTGGACAAAAACGAATCTCAACAGGTTACATTTATAAGACATTTTCAAAATAACAAAGTTAGACATTTGACATTTTCTGGGGCCTAGAACGAGGGGGCAGGCAAGCAGGGTGTGTGGCACGAGACATCTCTGTGATCCCCGTGAGGATGGGACGGTTCGACATCTTGCTTGTGACTGCAGTTTCACACATCAATGGGCAACAAAACTGTACAGAACCTGTAGACACAAGGACATACTAATCTGGAGTCCTGATTTTCCTGGTGTGCTGAATCAAGTAAGATATCAATGTAGGATATTTGCAAGGTTAGGAGGCACGGTGAACACCGCCTAGGGCCTTCCCTTCTGCGCTGTCCTGTAAGGTGACTGTGGCGGCTCACCTGGAGGCTCTCAGACTCACACTGTCCCCCAGTCTGAGCCCACCGGGATTGCTGGAGGCTAAGCTCATTTTCACGTTTTCATATTTGCATCTCACTGGCTCCCAGCAGTTACTCCTCAGTAATGCGGCCAGTCCCCCGTGAGCATTCCACAGCCGGATGAACTTTAATCCTGGGAAGCTCTGAAGGGGGAGGCCTCTCTGCCTCTTTTGAAGATTCTGCTCCCCATCCGAAAAGTTCACAAGTTAATTAATAGATGAAAGAAATGGGTTCACATGGAGCCCGAAAGGAGTCAGCCTAGCTGCCAGCCACCTGCAGGCCTGGGATAAAATGAAAGCAGCCCTTGACCAGAAGCCACCAGGAACTCCAGCGCCAGCCCTTGCCTGGTCGTGTCCCAGAGTTCAGAGTTCAGAGTTCTTCCTTCTAGACCCTATTGGCCATGGACGCTGGGCAACTTTGAAGCTCAGCCTTTGGGATTCATCTTCTCACCCTTTGAAGATGGAGATGATAATGTAGGCCCTTCCTTCCTCCAGAATCATGTTGCTAGGAGGGGGAACAGGAAAGT
>NC_022016.1:67742214-67758734 GCF_000317375.1 Microtus ochrogaster
GCCTGAACCACCAGACCCAGCTGATTGTAGAGGAGTTTAAATGATTGCCGATGACACACCACCTAGATCCCATCTGTCAGTGCCCCAGGAAGATACAGAGCTCTGTTCTTTTTAACCTTTTTTTTTTAAAAGGAGAGAAATGATGGTCTTTCGGTCAAAAAGAAATGTTTTGACTTGTTTTGCTAAAGTACTAGCAATAATCCAGCGGTGCCTGTCCAGTCACCTCTGTGAGATCCACACATCCCTGAGTGTAGGGAGCATCTTTTAGGGAATGTACGTAAGGAGCATTTCATTGCCCTCTTGGGGGCTTATAGTGAATCACTAAAGGTTGGGACAACGGTTGGTCCAGTAATCATTATATTCTTTATGGACCTCTCTCCTGACTCTTGACTTTCTCTTTTCTTTTGCATAGCTTGGTTGAGTCCCCTGGTTGTACAGCTCAGCCAGCTTTGCTGTCTCCTACGGTGTTCAGTGCTAGGAATCAAATCCAGGCATATGCACTACCATCGGTGTATGCCTGGACCTTGGTACTAAAGTGGGGTATTTTTTGTTAACATGTTAGTTTCAAGTAATATAAACACTGTTCTCTCTCTCTCTTCTCCTCTCCTCCCCCTCCTCTCTCATCCTCCCTTCTGTCCCCTCTCCCCTCTCCTCCCTCCCTCTCCTTTGCTTTGGCCTTAAGGAAACTTGGAGAATTTGTAATCCAGGTAAGTTTCGTTTCGGGATGTGCTTTTCCTATCTTAGTGTCTCATTTTCCTAGTTTGTTTTTCCTTATGTTCTTGTTGGATCACTGGCTCCAACTGTGATCACTGTGTCATAAGCCCTTCAAAGTGCATTAAGACGGACTAGGAACATAGAGAAACAGAAGGAAACTAATCAAAATGACAACAATGGCTCTTGATCCAGAATTTAGTATCATTTCTCAAGTGTTTTATGAGTAAATGATTTCTTCCTTCATTTGATCAAGGCAGGTTCACTACCAGATGGCATCTAACTGCCTGTTCAATTTAGAGTCTCCAAATCTTACTGCTGGGAGAGACTTTGAACACTTTTTGATCTCGAGAAATAACCTTGAGAAGGGTGACAGTCTAGGCCAGCCAGGTCACATGGTGGTTCTCTAGGGCAACCTGTAGCTAATCTCCATCCTTCTGCCTCCTCTGGGAAACTGCCTGAAGGAAATAGTGTTGTAGCTGCAAGCATGACACCACACAGGATGGGTAAGGTAAGGCGCTCCTAGTCTTAGGAATACTGAGGTCTAGCGCCAGGCCAAGCATCCGAGTCAAGCCTCGCAGCAGCTGGACCAGCAGCTTATTTGTCCTGCTAACAAAGCACTAACTGGTGACATTCTTCCTGGTGCTGAGCCGTTCTGCTGTCCCAGGCTGGGAAGAGCTTGCCTCCCTGACTGACACTGGACTTCACATTTCCTGAGCTCTGTTCCTCCATGTAGATGGCCCATCTTCTCTCTGTTTCTGGATGGGACCCTCTTAAGGGCAGAGCTGGTGCGATGTCCATGGTTGAGGGTCACCACAACACGAGGAACTGTATTAAAGGGTCACAGTGTGAGGAAGGTCCATTCTTCTTGATCATAAATATGATTCCTTATAGAATCTCTTCCTCATCTTTTATGAATTAAATATTATCATTGTGGACAGTAACTACTAATTTTAGCTAGAAAAAGGAAGAGGCCAGCACTCCTGCATATGAACCAGAGGACTTACTTGCTATCTGGTCTCTTCTACTGGATTGTCGGAGACCTGAAGTGACCCTGAAAATGGACCTTACAAGAGATGGGTGAGGCTGAGCGGCTGCGAACCAGGCAGCTGTAGACAGCGCTAGGACTGAGGTTAATAGGTAATTTATTTTAACCTAGGTGAAGCCAGGGAAGGAAGAATGGGAAAAAGAAGAGTTTGCACGCATCCAATTGCCTTTTCCTTAAGTGGTTGGCAGCTCATGGGACGGGGTAAACACCTTTTACACAGCTGGGCAGAACTGCCTGTGGTGGGGGAAACAGTAGTTAATGATCAGTATTCCTAGGAGGGGCACAGGGGAGATTAGTTATTTGAAATTGGCCCAGCTGTGTAGACTACTTTTGAAATCAAGAGTTTGTGTCCCCTTGAAGGACTAACTTGGTCAAGGAGAGACTAACCAAGTCCCAAAGGCCTCTGGGGGCAGCAGGTATTTTCAACAGGCCTTGCAGGGCCTCCTCCCTGAATCTATCATTGTCCCTTCTGGAAAGGGAGAGTGTGTGTAGGGGGGGGGGGCAGGAGAAGGATCTGCCCTGGAGGCATGGCTTTGGCTCCAGTTCTATAAATCAGAGATAAAGGAACCTAAATGGTTCTTATTTTCCCTGTGCACCAAAGGTTTTCTCTATTCACAAGCTGCGGTTCTCCTTGCCTGTCTGGTCTATTTGTGTTCTCTCTCTGTCCTTACTGAAAGATATAGTCTAGAGAAGTCGAGGTGACTCGGACAGTGTGTGTGGGGGGGAGGCTGCTGCCTTTCATGGTGTCTGCCTCCTCAGATCAAGAGTGGGCAACTAGAGAGGTTTTCGGAAAATAAAATCCTACTATTTTCAAATAAGATTGCAGATTGAATCTGGTGAGGGGCCTTGTTAATGTCTTAGGTTATCCTTTATTTACGTGTACACATATGTGGGGTTGGGGGTCAGGTTTGTGTACAGGAAAGCAAGTATCTTTGGAAGTGAGAGGTGCTGGCTTTCCCAGAAACTGGAGCTATCGTGGTTGTGAGCTGCCCAGTGTGGGTCCCTTGGAAGAGCAGGAGATGACTTTAACTACTTAGCTAGCTATCTGGCCTCAATAGAGCTTTAGTGGGACGTGCCTACATCTCTTCATTTACACTTTACCTATAAGTGTTTCCAGCTAAAAGCCAGAGTTGAGCTGTTGCCTGGTTCTGGCTAAAATACTTGCTTCTGGGCCTTTATGGAGGCTGTTTACTGACTCTAGGAGGTGTGGAAACAGCAGAGATCCTCAATAGGCTTTGGGTGGATGGATGGATGGATGGATGGATGGATGGATGGATGGATGGATGGATAGATAAATGGTAGAAAAGGCAAATGAATAACTAGACAGAAAATATGTAATTTGATAACTGACTTCCTATTCTAGTTTTTATCTGTTTATTTAAGACAGGGTCTCCTGTAGCCCTGGCTGGCCTTGAACTCACTATGTAGTTGAGGAAGACCTTGAACTCACTATGTAGTTGAGGAAGACCTTGAACTTCTGATCCTTCTCTCTCTACTCCCTGGGTGCTGGAATTATAGATCCAGCTCATCTATTTCTGGGGACCGAACCCAGAACTTCATGTATGCTAGGCGAGTGCTCTACCAACTGAGCCACACTCCCAGCTCCGTTTCTCTTTAAATCACACAAGAGCAGTGGTGCTTATGAACTGGGCAGTGTTTACGAGGACTGCTTCCTATAGTGCAACTCTGCAGCTCTTAAAGTGCTATTAAAATATTACTACTGCCCATTAATCTTTATGTGTCAAGCACTCTATCAAGGCCTTTATTTTTATTACCCCATTTAGTTCTCATTGCCCCTCACAGTGAGAGAGAAATGGTTTGACCATATTTTATAGAAGAAGGGATGGAGCTCAGAGAGGCTAAGCCATGTAGTGAGGTCACACAGGTGGTAAGAGGTTAAGTTGAGAAACTGACTCTGGTCTCTGAGTCCTTGTAGGTATTGCATACCTTTCCTTTCTTAGTTAGAGAGGCAGGAACTAAGTTTTGCGGGGGAGCCGGCTCCAAATAAAGACATGTCAAATAAGGATTATTTAAAACTTTTTAAAAATTGTGTGTGTGTGTTGGGTGTTTCAGAAGGCTATTATATTACATTATATTAGTTGGTTCTTTCCTTCAAGTATGTGGGTCACACAGATTGTCAGGCTTGGCAGCAAGCATCTTTATCCACTGGGCCACTTAGAAGACCCAGGATTGATTTTAAAATCTTTCTGAAGTTACTTGAATCTCCTCCTTTAAAAAAACAGTATGGCTTAATCATCCCGTGGGAAAGCTAAATGAAGGAGCAAGTCTGTTCCTTGAAGGCACAGATTTGGGTGATGGACTGGTTAGTTTTATGTCAACTTAAAACAAGTTAGAGTTATCTGAAAGGAGGGACCCTTAATTGAGAAAATGTCTCCAGAAGATCCAACTGTAGATCAAACATTTTCTCATTTAGTGATTGATGGGGGGAGGGCCCAGTCCATTGTGGGAGGGGCCATCCCTGGAGTGGTGGTCCTGGGTTCTATAAGAAAGCAGGCTGAGCAAGCCATGAGGAACAAGCCAGTAAGCAGCTTCCCTCCATGGCCTCTGCATCAGCTCCTGCCTCCAGGTTTCTTCCATTTGAGACCCGGGAAATTCTGCCAAGATTTCCCGGAGTGATGGACTGTCACCTGGAAGTGTCAGAGAACAAACCTCTTTCCTCCTCGGGTTGCTCTTGATCTTGATGTTTCATCAGATCAATGATAACCCTAAGACAGGCTTGTTTAAGGGAAGTAGAGATTTTCATTTGCTTAGCAATATCGTTTGTGGTGGGGAAATGCATGTGAAGGCTGATTTCCCTCCTTGCCCATCTCGGTTGAAAGGCTTGCCCTCCGAGCCCAGCTGCTAATGACAGGAGCTGAGCATGGATAAGTGAGCAGGGAATATTTACTTCCCAACCTGGTGTTTAGCATGCTGGTTTAGAAGGCTGAGTCAGCAGCTCCTAAATAATTTCTGTAAACATCTTGGATCTGGGGTTCTGGGCAGCAGCTAGGGTGCTGCCTGAAGCAGGCCCGGGGCAGAAACAGTCACCTAGAGGAATTTGGCCTGGTGTCCCAGACAAACACAGGCACCCTGCGTGCCTCTTGGCAACAGGACAAGAAAGCCGAGCCCTGCACCTATTTCAGACCAACACAACCCCTTCAGAAAGGTTCTTGGCTTCTTCCTTCTTACTCTATTGATTTGTTGCCTGTGACATCAGCCCTTTGGGCACCCAAGGGGTTGGGTCAGCCCCTTCCTCTTACGACTTGTATCTTTGCTGGAATGTGCCCCCTAGGCTAGGAGTGTGGACCCTTCGCCCAGTTCCTGTCTCTGCTTGCCCTTGCCCGCTCACTTACTTTGTTTTTGCCTCCACCTTTGATCTCTTTGGAAAAAAAGCACAGGAGCTCTGGGATATCGTTACTGGCCTCTTTGTGTTCCAAATTCACCCTGATCCACAGTTGGTTTTTTGGCTAATTTGGGACCACCTGGTCCTCGGGAGCCCAAGTTCCTCCAGGTTGCTCCGGGTAGAAACCGTCTTTGCTCACTTTTTAATCGTGGTGGTGAAAGTCTCCTAGTGACGAAGGCTTCTTGGACGTGGAGAAAAGCAGAGGCAGAGGGTTACAGTAATTATGCTAATCTGGGAGCATTATTTCTTCAGATATTACTCATTTTGGGGATAAACATTTCTGCTGTTTTTGAACTGTGCTCCTCTCGTCTCTTTGTTTCTTAAGTGGTGGCCTGTAATTTTGAATTCCTTAGGGAGAATGCGCTGCCATTGCATACTGACTGGCAGCGGGGGCTCAGGCTTGTGTTTTCCTCCCTGAATATTCATCAGAGGAAGCCAGGAGAGCACTCACGTCTATAATATACTACTTTATGAATGAAGACAAAATGAATAATAATACTAATTGCCACTTCAATGGCAATGCTTTGACTTTCAAAGCATAGCTCTGTGTATGCGTGCACTCTACAGTGGCAAGGGTGCTTTTGGTGACTTCTCATGGTGATGATGGATCCCTGTGAGCTTGTCAGTGCAGATGAGTTGAGACACTTCACCTCAGGGATTCCTCTTCAGTGTGAGCAGTCATGAGCTGCTATGAATGACAGCTTCCCAGGTCCAGTCCCTGACAGACCCATGTGGGGGCTGCCCATTTGGCAAAGTTTCTGGAGCTCTCTCCACCAGAGCCTAAGGGACTTGGAGAACATGGTGCTGTCATCTGGCAGAATGAGAGATGCCATGCCTTCTGTGGTTGGAACTAAAGGAGATAGAGTCCCCATCTGGGGGTTGTGTAGAACACACAGACAGCCTTTTTTGGAAGCTAGCCACAGGCTGAACCATATTAACTATTTTAACAACAGCTGAGGGTCTGCCCTGGGACACTTGCCTGCCACCAGAGACCCATCCCACATACTATCTCACATAATCATTTAAACCAGTGCCTTCCCAACTGGCCCTGAAAGAAAGCAGACCTCCTACGGGGTTCGGGAGGTGTGGTCTAAGGAAAGGGGCTGCTTGGGTTCCGCCAACATGGATTTCCACAGCTTCACTTTCTTTGTCCCTGGCGGTGTCGGGTTGCTGATGGATCCCCACAGCCATCCCTGGGGACTGGCTCAGGCTGCCTCTGTGCATAACACGGGTCACCACATCTCCATATGCAGGATGAGCCTCAGAGTAATTGTTGATGGTGAGCCTTGCCTTTGACAAGGAAAGCGAAACCCCTTGCCCCTGCCTAGAGTATCTCAGATGCTCAGCCCACAGCGGGCGCTTTCTTTTCTTGTGGTAGGTGACAGATCTGTGAAGTTGGCAGGGATGCATTTTGTCCAGCTGGCATTCTGGAAGGGTCTGTCTGATGCTCTGCACACCTGTTGCTGCCCAGCAGGAGATTGTAATGAAAGAGAGGGAGCTGTGTTTACTGTGTTGGGGGCTGGGTGCTAGTGGAGGAGTCAGGAAAAGAGGGGGATCCACCCCCAACAGAATGGTTTTCAAAACATCATATATGCAAAAGGAAAGTGTTCCTATAAGGGGGCAGCTTCTAAATATGCCTTGCATGATGGAGCGGGTAGAATGTATCTTCTGGGAGGAAGTGGAGCTTTGCATTTCCGGCTGCCTGTGCTGTTGGATTTGTGGCTGTAATGCTGACCTGCTCGAGGTCTCGGCAGTGTGCTATAAATGCCCCGCTGTCTCTGTCCACAAGAAAGATGGACCCGGGGCAGCGGGGAGAAAGGAACATTTTCTAGGCCTGCCTTGAAGATTTGTGTGGTGCTTTACTCCGATCAGTCCCTGTCTTCTCCAAAGGTCCCTAAGTGCTGCACGCACAGAAACCATGCCAGTGTTTTGGAAGATTCAGGTTTGACCACTGTAAATTGGTTCATATTTCCAGCAGGGCAGTTATTTAATTTCCTGTTGGAAGTCTGCAAATATTGGCACTGTTTGCTTCTTGGCAAGGGACCAAACCCCAGAACAGTGTCATTAGCCAGCTCTGGTATATAGATTAAAGCACGATTGTCTTTAATAAGAGGCCATCCCTGTTTGGGACGGGGCTTCAGGGGCTGCGAGGGCACAGAAGGCACAGAAGAGCTTTCTAATCAAAACCAAAGAGCAGGAACTGTGAGGAGAAGGGTTAGAAGAAGGGCAGGACTCAGCTTTCTCGTCTCAATTTCATTTGTTTGGGTTATTTTTCTCTTGACTCTGGGAGAGCTCTGGGAGCTGAGACTGACGGGTTTGTCAAATGTCCTAATGTGCGGCCCCATGCCCCTTTTTTTCTTGGGACGTCCCCTCTCTTGGCAGTTTGGCTCATGGGATCCACCGAGCTGCTGCAGAGAGAGGTAAAGGGAAGTATAGCGTCTCCTAGAGAATATATACACAGTCTCCTGTGGAGATTGACGTTCTTGTGCTGGTGGGCATGGACTAAGGCACTCTCTGGGTGAGACTTGTGTCCTTGACATTTTGGGGATGAGTTTGCTGACGTACAAAAAAGGTACCCCCAACGGCGGCCATCTGAACTTGAGTAGGAACTCAGCTACACTGCTTGGAAAGTTCTTGCTCTTCCTATAGGTTGTGTCTGTACCCAGTAAGATTCTAGAGTTTAGAGTTACAAATTTCTTGAGGAAATGGTGAGAAGCTTGCAAATCTGTATGTTAGGAGGTCTGGAGGTTGATTTCTAGATGCCCCTTGCAAAGAAAGCCTTATCTTTCTTCAGCAGGGGGGGGGGGCTTTTCCTGTCAGCTCAGTGGTGGAATTAGCATAGAGATATGCGTTTCCCTCACCAACTGTATTGCGTAGCGACAGATGAAAGGCGAAGAATCTTCCTGGTGAACATCCATCCCCCCCCCCATCCGCAGTCTCCCACCACTATTTATTCTGTCCACCTATGCTTTCATTTATTCCTCAGCTGTGCCACGTTCCACCTTTGCTCCAGTCCTTCTGGTTCTTTTCTTTATGGCAGTAGCCAGACTGGAATTTCTTCATAAAAAGAGGGCTGTGTTTTATAGCCTTCTCCTACGAAAGAAGAAGAAAAAAAAGGCTCTCAGGTTGAGGTAGAGTCCCAAGCCTTTGCATCTTTCTAACTGAGCTGAACTTATGATTTGACAGAAATGAAATGGTGGTGATGCTGGCGGCGAATACACGAACTCTAAACTATTGTCCTCTTCTGTGCGTGGCACCAGCATTAACTTCCGTGTTAGTTTATCCCACGTATCCTTTGAACATTCCAATCCATAGAGAGCAAGCTGAGCCATTCCGTGGTTAATTCCTGAGCTGGGACTTGGATCAAGTGTGGGAACTTTGGGACGATGGCTCTCCACTTCAAATTATGCTCGCCTGTGCTTCTGTTCCAGGGTCTAGATGAACCATCTGGGAAGGTGATTAAGACAAAAGAACTGCTAATGTCCCAGCAGAAGCTACCAGAGGCTTCTCAAGCTTTTCTGAGATTAGGTGTGGTTCAGGGTCCTTGTCAGGTGGTCTCCAAGCAAGAGGGAAAAGTTTGGCCCTTCTGAGTGTCCCCTAAAGTTTTGGGGATTTTAGAGTTCTTCATGGGTAGCTGACATCTTCTACTTACATCTTGAAAAAAAAATAATTCAGGGGCTAGTAAGATGGCTCAGTAGTTACAAGCACTTGTAACCTGTGGAAGATCTCAGGACCTGAGTTCAGTTCCTAGCATCCACATCAGGTAGCTCACATCTGTCTGTAACTCTGGCTCCAGGAGATCAGACACCTCTGGCCTCAGCACCTGCACTCATGTGCACATACCCACATGTAGGCACACACAAATGCATACTTAAGAATAATAAAACTAAATCTTAGAATAATCCAAATACCATTGGGTCATTAGCTAATTTTTTTTTTAATAGTGAGATTACCTTAGATCTACAAATACATTCTCTTTCCTTTATGGGGCAGAAGATGGTATCTGTGGACACTGAGTTAGAGAAGCAGATACAAGTGTTGAGTGTGTAAGTCCCTTTTGTAAGGGGCCAAATTTGAAAATAAAAAAATTGTTGGTGGTTCTTGAATCTCTTCGTGTGGTAGTAATTATTTTCAATGCATATGTATGTGTGTGTTCAATTGCACATGTACCTAATGTGTGCATGTTTGTGGAGGCCAGAACACATCCATCTTTGGATGTCATCCTCAGGAACACAATCCGTCTCCTTGGAGACAAGGTCTTTCATTAGTCTGGAGCTCCAGTTGGGCTAGACTCAGTGAGCTCAGGGGTGCCCCCAGCTCTGGGACTGACATGCATGCAGCTACTCCTGGCTACATGGTGTTGGGGATTGAACTCAAGTTCTCATGCGTGCAGGGCAAGCATTCTACCAATTGATCCACTCCTGTCCCCAGCCCATACTAGTTTCATAACCACTGGGCCTCCTTGTGTCAGGAACTGTTGAGAGAGGGAGAGAGAAAAGGTGCAGCCCATGGCTGTGAGAGGCAGACGAGGAGGTTCCGCCCTGGGAAGGCAGGAGAGAGATGGCCTATCTGTTGCATGTGAGTGGTTGAGTGGATGAAGAAAATGTGCTGTGGATTAAAGCAAAGTTCTGATCTCACAGCTGTCACTTGGCAACCATGTAATTTGGCCTCCCTGGTCTTCAAGTTGTCATCATAAAATGATATTAATATCAGCTTCATAGCATCATTGTGCATAGTATCTAAATTTTTTCACACACCGGTTATCAATACAAGGTACGCGGTTTAGGAGATAAGAGAAAACTGAGGAAAGTATATATACAAAATAATCCAATTCTGAAGGTATTTTACAAATGTCACTGCAAGACATTATGAAGATGTTAAGAAGCATGGATAAAACAGAAACCCTTTCTCGTAATAAACCAACGCTAGTGAATTGAATAAGCAAAAGCTTCCAGTTTGTTTGGTAAAATGTAATTGGTAGGGCTTCAAAGCAGCCGGTATCATTTTGGTGGGAGTTGTTGGTGAGGACACAAGGAAGGAACTGGTAAACTGATTGATGTGTGGGAAGCCATTGTACTGTCTGGTGGTTTCTATAAGGCACGCTATGAAGTAGATGGCTCTCTCTGCCCCTGCCTCCTTGACATCTGGCCACTTGGGTCTTTCAGGAAATCTCTCTGCCTTTGTACCCATGTTCAGTAAGGTAGATTATGGAAACCGAAGCTGCAATTCCATTGACTCTGGTTGTTGCTTGTTTGCGTCTAGCATATGGAGGACTTTAGGGAGGTTAAGAAGAGGGACTTTATACACATTTCCTTATGGAATCTGCACAGCCCACTTTCCGTATCAGGCAGGTCTTATTTTTATTGCCTTTGTATACATACAAAGGAGGTGAGGAAGGAGAAGGGATAGCTCACCTGAGGTGCTACAGCTAGGAAGTGGAGGAGATGGGGCTAGAACTCAGCCCTCGGCCCCAGGCCCTTCCTCCGACCTGGAGTATGCTCTTTCCACCACTGGCTTCTCTCTAGCTGGGCCTCTATGAGCCAAGGAGTGCAGCGAGGGAGGTGGTTTCTTTACTTTCTCCACCTCTTCAAGATAATGCCAGGGAAAGACACACTGGCGCTATTGTGGAGTAAGTACTTACCTACATTGTGCCTGGGTCGAAACAAGGTGCTTTGCATAAATATTACATCTAACTGTGGTACCATTTCCTGTTTTGAACCATGTGCACCGAGGAGCCAGGTTCCTTTCCCCTCAGATTTACCTGGGAGAGGATTCTGGTGGCAAGATCCCAACGCAGATGAGTAGAACACCTTGCTTCCATTTCAGCTCAGGTGACTCCTACCTACCAAGTTGGTAGGTTTGATCTCAGGGAACCTGCATATCACTGCACAGTTTGTATCACTGGTACCCATTGAAAACTGCTGGGATTTCAGCTGTTGCTTTTCAAAAATCTCCTAGTGAGCGGTTGTGCTCGTGATCCCCAATGGCGGGGCACTTTGTGTGCTTACTTTGAGTTTTGAATCATAGGGAACAACTCTGGCCCAAAAGCAGAAATCTGTCTTCTGAAACTGAACACAAATCTCTCAGCAGCTTAGCTCGGTGGGGAGCCACTTATTACATAAGCTGAACCCCAGGTCTGTGGGTTTCCCTTGCCCAAAGAAGAGGCGGTGCCTGGAGTTATGAGGAAAACAGAAAGACCCACTCCTCTGCTGCGTGACACTTAACAGGCTGTTTCAGCCAAGATGATTTTGGCTGGAGGAAAAAGTAGCTTAAGGAAAGTCCCAGCTGGTCCAAGTAACTTTAGCTGAGCTATTCATGAAATATTATCTGACAGCAATTCCCCTCTCCTGAGCGGCTAGAGGCTGGCTCAGAACTGTCTCAGGAAGCTGTGTTGTCAGGCTACGCTTTAGTATCCTAGATTTAGCCACTTTGTGCCACAGAGAGTTGCAGGGTGGGGGTGGGGGAGCATGTTTAGCACCAACTTTTCTGAGTATGAGTATGTGAATAGAAAGTCATTTGGTGGGGCCAGGAGACACACAAAGTCTGAGTTCAAGTCTCCAGGACCCGTGGGAAAAAGCTAGGCACAATGGTGTGTCTGTAACTACTCCAGGGATGGAGGGCGGGGAGAGGCAGGCTCCCTGGAACCCATTGATCAGCCAGCCTTGCTGACTCAACGAGCTCCAACTTTCATTGAAAAAAAAAGTCTCAAAAACCAAGATGGAGATTGATGGAAGAAGATATTACATGCTTTTCTGGCTTTCACACGCATGTGTGTCAGGAGCACATGTACATATGTACTCATGAACATGAACATACAACATACACGTGTACACACACAGTGCATGTTCTGGACTGAATACTTTAGCTCAAAAGTCAACCATAATTGATTTCTAATGTAGGAGGCTTTACTTACTGTCTAGTACTGTGTGTGCTGATGTAGGAGACACAGAGACATGGGAAATATACATACTCTAAATGTCCCATGAAGGCAGAGGCTTGTCTATTTTGTTTACTCATGAAGGAACAGAGTCTAGGACATATACTACACTAAAGAGATACTTATTGAATAAGTCAGTATAGGTCTCTGCCCACAAGGACATACGACTTATTCTGTATTAATATTTTTCTTTTCACTTCACTTTTGTACCTTGGAGCCTACAGTCCCTTAATAAAAATAAATAGCTGTGTATTAGTTACTTTTCTCATGGTTGTGACTAAACACGTGATACAATTGCCTTCAGGGACGAAGGCTTGATTTTGGCTCTTTGTTGGGGGGGGAGGGGTAGGCCACATGGCAACGGAGGTGTGGTAGATGTCTTGACTCGATCTGTGGTCGTGGGGGTATGATGCAGCTGGTCACATTGTGGTGACCAAAGGAAGCAGAGAGGGCACAGAAGCACAGCTGGCTTATTTTCAAGGTCCCATCCTTCCCTGTGATGCTGCTGCTCCTGCTAGCTAGGTCCTATACATTTCAAACATTGTACAACCTTTCAAATGAGTATCCCTGGCTGGGGTCCAAGTGTTCATCACACATGAGCCTGTGAGGGACATTTCATAGTTAAACCATAGTAACCACTGATATGTTTGTAGTAAAAGAAAAATAAGAGCAAAGAAGAAAAGCAGAGAGGAGACAATTATTTTCATTTAAGCTTATGGCCTGTAAAGTGTTTTCCATAGCAACGTCTGCTCTAATAAAGTAGGCTTTGGCCTTGCAAGCTGGTTTTGTGATGTAGTTCTTCCTCTGCTTACCACCGTTAGTGTGAACAGCTTTTTATTTCTAAAAATAATTCTCAAACCTTTGAATTTTCAGCTGTGTACAATCTGGCTTTACGTGGGATTGTTCGATAGGTCTCTTGTCCTCTATTGCTGGGCATTAGGGATTTCTCTGTCCTTCCACTTTTGCTCTGTCTGGTTGCTAGTGTAAACACGCTGTGGTCTAAATCCTTGTGCATATTTATTATTATTTTCTTGGCAATAATTCTTATGAAAGTACTGGTTAAGAGAGCAAAGGCTTCTGGTGTATACAGCACAGTGCCTACCTGAAGACTGGGTGAGTGCATACCTCTCTCTGCTTCATGGAGAGAAAGCGGCCTCCTGCTCCTCCTGACTCTTGTGTGCGGCCCCTTTTGAAATTTCGAGCTTTCTGGCTTGTGAAAGGAAACGTTTGACCCCCTTAATTGACAGGTGACGTCAAGGATTCTTGGCATCATTTGCATTTCTTGATTTGAGATTTGCTGGTTCATATTCATTGTCTTGCTCAGAGGTTCCTGAAGATTGCCCTGTCCTTGATCCCTTCTTACCCACACGGGAATGGCTGTCACACTCAGGCCACAGTTAGCACCTAATGAGTCCCTCACACCTCTGCCCTACTCACCCAGTGCAAGTACTCATCCGCCTACTCACCACACACCCCCTTCATCCATCCCTTTATTTCTTCCAGGACTGAGAACTTCCTAGTGGTTAGGCAAAGAAACACAAGTGCTTTGGAAGTTTTGATATTGTTTCTATCAACTACACATCCTCTAGAAAGGACATATTAATATGAATGAAGACAGAGTGACTAATCCACATTTTTCTTAACTCCAATGAACTTTCATTAAAAATGAAAGAACTGAATTTCTTTTCTCCCATGAGGAAGGCACAGGCAAAGATCAACAAGCTTCCTGTAAGGGGCTGTACTAGTAGAGGTTTGAGACTTTGCAGGTCCCGTGACTTCTGCAGAATCTGTGTTGCTCTGCCCTGCCAGAGCAGAAGCAGTCAGAGGCAGTTCAGGTACCAAGGAACGGGGCTGCACTGAAGATGTTGCTTCATAGGACTGAAATCTGAATGTCATGCAACTTTCATGCGTCGCAAAATGTTAGTCGTCTTTTGTGCCCCCTTAGTCATTCATAAATGTGAAACACAGTCCTTAAACTTACAGGTCATATGAAAATGGGGCAGGGCAAGGTTGCAGTTTGCCTTTTACTGACTGCTGGTCTAAGGTCTCAGAAGCAGA
The DNA here is from genome assembly GCF_000317375.1 of Microtus ochrogaster. Lineage (NCBI taxonomy): Eukaryota > Metazoa > Chordata > Mammalia > Rodentia > Cricetidae > Microtus > Microtus ochrogaster. Next base: position 67,756,372 of record NC_022016.1, read on the forward strand.
GAGAAGCCCATCTGGGTTTGGCGAATAATACCCAGAATTGATAATAAGAACCAAGCGCAGCTGGGGCTTGATTCTTAAGACTTCAGTGTGTAACCCTACTGTTTTAGTATGATTATCTAATTTTTGAGTGTATTTTTACTATATACTTAATCATACAAAATTCATGGTGAAATCTCAAAAAAAAAAATGGAAAAAGGAGAGATAATGCTGGGTCAAGACTTTGATGTGATTTTTTTCCCCAGGCGTGTAGTGCTTACATACGTATGAGATCATTCCGTATAAACAATGCTGATACTTCTTTCATGTCTCTTAGTATTATATGGTAGGCATTTCTTAGTGTTTTTGACTGTTTCAGTTTTAATAAAACTGTGGGAAGATACTGCTGCACGTCATAGAAAAGCTGTGATTAAAAACAAATGATGAGTACCACATGTCGGGAAGGATCTGGAGAAACAAACTCAAATCCAGTCCTGGTGGAAATAGAAACTACTACAGCTGCTTTGGCGGCAGTGTTGGTCAGCATCATTGGGGCAGAGACTCCACACACAGCTGCACCCGGTTACCTGCAGCCGCCAGTGGAGTGCTTTGCAGTGACAGCAACTCAAAGGAAAATAGGACCCTTGACTTCGTTGCTGAAAAGAATTTTAGGTCCAGCAGGTATGGAGCAAAGTTTAAGAAGAGGTTTCACTGTAGATTTAAGCCCAAGGTTACTAGACAGGCTGTCAGCACAGGTTGGGATGCACCAAGTGTGGATAGGGGCGTTGCAAGAGAGTAACCATTGTCTTTGCAATAGCCATATGTAGGATTTTGGTGACTTCTGAAGTTACATCTCAAAGGGTGCTTCAAGACCCTAAATGAGATCATAAGTCCTTCATGGTATGCACAGGATAGAGTTACAGCTTCTCAGTTAAGACGCTAGTTCATAAGGCTGCACTTGGGAACTACAGACATGCTTTTCCTATAAACAAAGTTTATAATCCTGCGCCTGAGATTCCCAGGAGGTTTTCAGTTTGCATCTGGGAAAGGAGTAAGTCCATCCAGGAAGGTCATACACATTTAGGCCTTAAGCAGGGTTCATTGGCATTTTAACATTCCTACTGGAATAGGAATATTGTTTGTATGTATGTAACCTTAGTGGCAAATTTTGTTAATAGATTATTGGCTGGTGAGAGACCCCATCAGAGAGAGAGGGGCTCCTTTGCCTTCCTGTGTCCCCTTAATCTTCCCCATCTTTCTATTATATCTTAGTTTGGCAGTTTCTTTTTTAAATATAAAATTCCAAGTACTTACTTGAAAATTTAATAAATGCACACCATTTATTTTGAAGATATCCAGTCTCTAATTCTCCCTCTAACTCCTCCCAGATCCACTCTTTACTTTCCCATTCTCCTCCCAACTTTGTGTCCTATTTGTGAAAAAGTAGTCTATCAAGCCCAAGTGGTGCTGCCAATATCATTCACAGTAACCCGAGTATGGTAGAAGCAGAAACATCTGTGAGTTGATACACAAAGTGTATGCATGGTGCATTCGCGTGGTGGGATATGATTCAGAGTGGGCTACAATACAGACAGACCGCAAGGACGCCGTGTCAGGTGTCTGGGTTCTAGCTAATTGAAATACCTGGCAGAAGAGGCCAGAGGAAAGATGAGGGATGGAGGCAGTGTTCTCAGAGGAGCTGTGGTGATGGCTATGCAGCACTGAACTCTACCTTAAAATAAAAATCACCACTTTATTGCCGAATACCTGGTGAAATTTACAGTGCAGTGTGATAGTTAAGTATAGTCTTTGAAACTGTTTTTTGTTTTATTTTATATTTAAGAATGAGATAAGGTCTCACTTTGCAGCCCAGACTAGTCTTAAACTCACTGACATCTTCCTGCCTCGGCCTTCCAAATGCTGGGATTACAGACATACACCACCATACGGAGTCAAACTGAATTCTTGGTAGCGTATTATTCTGTCATGAGAATGTACCCTGTTTACCCTGTAACTTGAAGAAATACTGTATTTATTTTGTTTACAGTCAAAATTCATGCTCGGGGGTTAGGTTTGGGCCATTGGGTTAAACAAGGATTCTGTGGAGCATATGTGCCTTTGGATGACCTCCACCCTGCTTCCAGCCTGGTGGACATGGCTTCCTCCTGAGTGAAAGAGAGGTAGTTGCAGGAAATACAGGGCCCCACGGGGTAGAGGGATGGAACAGAAAACAATAGTGGTAGTTCTGGTTTCTCTAGTACTGTGAGGCCAGAACACCTGCCCCCCCCCCCCATCCCAGTCCTCACCATGTCCTTTCTCTCCTTGTACTGACGGGGAGTCAGTAAGAGGTTGTGGGAGTCTGAAGTGGTCATTAAAAAAGAATGCAA
>NC_022016.1:67760519-67773132 GCF_000317375.1 Microtus ochrogaster
GTTAAACCATAGTAACCACTGATATGTTTGTAGTAAAAGAAAAATAAGAGCAAAGAAGAAAAGCAGAGAGGAGACAATTATTTTCATTTAAGCTTATGGCCTGTAAAGTGTTTTCCATAGCAACGTCTGCTCTAATAAAGTAGGCTTTGGCCTTGCAAGCTGGTTTTGTGATGTAGTTCTTCCTCTGCTTACCACCGTTAGTGTGAACAGCTTTTTATTTCTAAAAATAATTCTCAAACCTTTGAATTTTCAGCTGTGTACAATCTGGCTTTACGTGGGATTGTTCGATAGGTCTCTTGTCCTCTATTGCTGGGCATTAGGGATTTCTCTGTCCTTCCACTTTTGCTCTGTCTGGTTGCTAGTGTAAACACGCTGTGGTCTAAATCCTTGTGCATATTTATTATTATTTTCTTGGCAATAATTCTTATGAAAGTACTGGTTAAGAGAGCAAAGGCTTCTGGTGTATACAGCACAGTGCCTACCTGAAGACTGGGTGAGTGCATACCTCTCTCTGCTTCATGGAGAGAAAGCGGCCTCCTGCTCCTCCTGACTCTTGTGTGCGGCCCCTTTTGAAATTTCGAGCTTTCTGGCTTGTGAAAGGAAACGTTTGACCCCCTTAATTGACAGGTGACGTCAAGGATTCTTGGCATCATTTGCATTTCTTGATTTGAGATTTGCTGGTTCATATTCATTGTCTTGCTCAGAGGTTCCTGAAGATTGCCCTGTCCTTGATCCCTTCTTACCCACACGGGAATGGCTGTCACACTCAGGCCACAGTTAGCACCTAATGAGTCCCTCACACCTCTGCCCTACTCACCCAGTGCAAGTACTCATCCGCCTACTCACCACACACCCCCTTCATCCATCCCTTTATTTCTTCCAGGACTGAGAACTTCCTAGTGGTTAGGCAAAGAAACACAAGTGCTTTGGAAGTTTTGATATTGTTTCTATCAACTACACATCCTCTAGAAAGGACATATTAATATGAATGAAGACAGAGTGACTAATCCACATTTTTCTTAACTCCAATGAACTTTCATTAAAAATGAAAGAACTGAATTTCTTTTCTCCCATGAGGAAGGCACAGGCAAAGATCAACAAGCTTCCTGTAAGGGGCTGTACTAGTAGAGGTTTGAGACTTTGCAGGTCCCGTGACTTCTGCAGAATCTGTGTTGCTCTGCCCTGCCAGAGCAGAAGCAGTCAGAGGCAGTTCAGGTACCAAGGAACGGGGCTGCACTGAAGATGTTGCTTCATAGGACTGAAATCTGAATGTCATGCAACTTTCATGCGTCGCAAAATGTTAGTCGTCTTTTGTGCCCCCTTAGTCATTCATAAATGTGAAACACAGTCCTTAAACTTACAGGTCATATGAAAATGGGGCAGGGCAAGGTTGCAGTTTGCCTTTTACTGACTGCTGGTCTAAGGTCTCAGAAGCAGAGAGAAGCCCATCTGGGTTTGGCGAATAATACCCAGAATTGATAATAAGAACCAAGCGCAGCTGGGGCTTGATTCTTAAGACTTCAGTGTGTAACCCTACTGTTTTAGTATGATTATCTAATTTTTGAGTGTATTTTTACTATATACTTAATCATACAAAATTCATGGTGAAATCTCAAAAAAAAAAATGGAAAAAGGAGAGATAATGCTGGGTCAAGACTTTGATGTGATTTTTTTCCCCAGGCGTGTAGTGCTTACATACGTATGAGATCATTCCGTATAAACAATGCTGATACTTCTTTCATGTCTCTTAGTATTATATGGTAGGCATTTCTTAGTGTTTTTGACTGTTTCAGTTTTAATAAAACTGTGGGAAGATACTGCTGCACGTCATAGAAAAGCTGTGATTAAAAACAAATGATGAGTACCACATGTCGGGAAGGATCTGGAGAAACAAACTCAAATCCAGTCCTGGTGGAAATAGAAACTACTACAGCTGCTTTGGCGGCAGTGTTGGTCAGCATCATTGGGGCAGAGACTCCACACACAGCTGCACCCGGTTACCTGCAGCCGCCAGTGGAGTGCTTTGCAGTGACAGCAACTCAAAGGAAAATAGGACCCTTGACTTCGTTGCTGAAAAGAATTTTAGGTCCAGCAGGTATGGAGCAAAGTTTAAGAAGAGGTTTCACTGTAGATTTAAGCCCAAGGTTACTAGACAGGCTGTCAGCACAGGTTGGGATGCACCAAGTGTGGATAGGGGCGTTGCAAGAGAGTAACCATTGTCTTTGCAATAGCCATATGTAGGATTTTGGTGACTTCTGAAGTTACATCTCAAAGGGTGCTTCAAGACCCTAAATGAGATCATAAGTCCTTCATGGTATGCACAGGATAGAGTTACAGCTTCTCAGTTAAGACGCTAGTTCATAAGGCTGCACTTGGGAACTACAGACATGCTTTTCCTATAAACAAAGTTTATAATCCTGCGCCTGAGATTCCCAGGAGGTTTTCAGTTTGCATCTGGGAAAGGAGTAAGTCCATCCAGGAAGGTCATACACATTTAGGCCTTAAGCAGGGTTCATTGGCATTTTAACATTCCTACTGGAATAGGAATATTGTTTGTATGTATGTAACCTTAGTGGCAAATTTTGTTAATAGATTATTGGCTGGTGAGAGACCCCATCAGAGAGAGAGGGGCTCCTTTGCCTTCCTGTGTCCCCTTAATCTTCCCCATCTTTCTATTATATCTTAGTTTGGCAGTTTCTTTTTTAAATATAAAATTCCAAGTACTTACTTGAAAATTTAATAAATGCACACCATTTATTTTGAAGATATCCAGTCTCTAATTCTCCCTCTAACTCCTCCCAGATCCACTCTTTACTTTCCCATTCTCCTCCCAACTTTGTGTCCTATTTGTGAAAAAGTAGTCTATCAAGCCCAAGTGGTGCTGCCAATATCATTCACAGTAACCCGAGTATGGTAGAAGCAGAAACATCTGTGAGTTGATACACAAAGTGTATGCATGGTGCATTCGCGTGGTGGGATATGATTCAGAGTGGGCTACAATACAGACAGACCGCAAGGACGCCGTGTCAGGTGTCTGGGTTCTAGCTAATTGAAATACCTGGCAGAAGAGGCCAGAGGAAAGATGAGGGATGGAGGCAGTGTTCTCAGAGGAGCTGTGGTGATGGCTATGCAGCACTGAACTCTACCTTAAAATAAAAATCACCACTTTATTGCCGAATACCTGGTGAAATTTACAGTGCAGTGTGATAGTTAAGTATAGTCTTTGAAACTGTTTTTTGTTTTATTTTATATTTAAGAATGAGATAAGGTCTCACTTTGCAGCCCAGACTAGTCTTAAACTCACTGACATCTTCCTGCCTCGGCCTTCCAAATGCTGGGATTACAGACATACACCACCATACGGAGTCAAACTGAATTCTTGGTAGCGTATTATTCTGTCATGAGAATGTACCCTGTTTACCCTGTAACTTGAAGAAATACTGTATTTATTTTGTTTACAGTCAAAATTCATGCTCGGGGGTTAGGTTTGGGCCATTGGGTTAAACAAGGATTCTGTGGAGCATATGTGCCTTTGGATGACCTCCACCCTGCTTCCAGCCTGGTGGACATGGCTTCCTCCTGAGTGAAAGAGAGGTAGTTGCAGGAAATACAGGGCCCCACGGGGTAGAGGGATGGAACAGAAAACAATAGTGGTAGTTCTGGTTTCTCTAGTACTGTGAGGCCAGAACACCTGCCCCCCCCCCCAATCCCAGTCCTCACCATGTCCTTTCTCTCCTTGTACTGACGGGGAGTCAGTAAGAGGTTGTGGGAGTCTGAAGTGGTCATTAAAAAAGAATGCAAGAGCCCAAGAAATGGTGGTCCCGAGAAGCAGTTGACTAGTACATGCTCTACAGACTGAGGCATCCCACTAGTGTTGGCAATTGCAAGGGTATTAACGCGACTCTATTTGGGTGATGGGATTGGCGAGGAACTAGATTTCATGTTCTAAGATGTCAGGAGCAGAATCCATGGTTGGAACACTGACGCCGGAAACATTTTTAAAATCAAAAGCAATGCAACAACTACAGAAACGACCAGCATTCCTTGCTTACCTTTTGTGAGGGAGCTGGACCCTGATGGCAGTGGGGCGTGAGCAGGGTGGAGCTGGATGATTCTCCAGGTCTCCATGTTCTCTGATCCCAGCCATGTTCCCGGCTTTCCTAGAGTGCAGCCAGGAACATCTGCACCCAGAGGACACAAAGGAGAGCTATGGAAACCAAACTCATAAATGTTTTTTTCATTAGCCCAGGCTCCCAGCCACCAATAAAGTATATACTTTTAAAAATCCTTCATTATTTTGTGAGTTTTTTTAAAAATGAGCACACTCTTTTTATTTCTAGGTCAGAGATTTTCTTAAAATGTTACTTATCAAGCATTTATCTGGTTAATTATCCCAAAGGTAGCAGCATTCTAGGCTCCCCCCCCCGCCCCCTTTTTGCATAAAACAGCAGGGGAGAAACTATTTAATAAAGTCGCTGTAATCTGAGACTGTTGGTGGTCTTGGGGGAAACTGAAACCCAGGTTTGGCTGATACTGTGTAATGTGAGTGCAATTAGTAGCGGTTTCCCTAAAGCAGAAAGAGATGTAGCAAGACAATGTGCAGCGAATTTAGGCTAGAGCTGGGAAGCTTACAAATCCTTGTTTTCTTCTAGTTACTTTAAGAAACAGGGAAGCCTTTGTCTTGGTGACGTCATTTCCCCAGCACTAATACATTTTAAAACTGCTTTCTGTTAATTTCGTATGTTTGAGGAGAAGCTACAGCCCACCCCCACCTTGTGATGTGGCTGCTGGCACTGTTTACACGCAGAAGAGGACTCCTGGTTTTGTCCCTTGGAAGCCCCAATGAGAGCAGCTTCCTCCACCTGTTTCTTCCTTCAGGAGAAGGTCTGACGAAGCAGTTTCAAGAGATTGGCCTCTGGTAGGCTAAAGAGTGAACCCACTTTCCGTAGAGCACACTGTGTTCCAGAGCTTGCGATTTCTTCCCGGAAAAGTAAAACCAGCATGTGTGGCCGCATGGCAAGGTCTTTAAGGACAGCGAATGTGTCTTGGTGGGTTGTCACGCCACTCTGGCACATAGCAGGCAGGCAGGCGGAAAATGCTAGCTGTTTTGATGCTCTTCTCCAAATAGGAGGTGTGATTCACTTCTCCCTAGCTGTATATGTCACCCTTGCTATTCCTTTTGGAACTTTCTGGGCCTCCTTCTGCTGAAGCATCTTGGCACTTAGCATTCTTTCTGCCTAAATAAAGCCCAGGTACCAGCATAGTTCATTTCTTTATCTCTGTCTTTGTTCATATTATATCATCTTGGGGAGATAAAACCTTTCTCCTCTTTTTTCCCCTCTTATAAACTGATATAATGCATAGTGTATGTTTTATTCGTTTATTTGCTGTGTTGCTTGTCTCCTGTACTTCTAGAATGTAAGCTCCACAAGGCCAGGGATCTCTGTCTGATCTGGTAATTACCGTGTCTCAGGTGGCTAGAACACCGTAGTTTATAACTTGAGTTGCTGAGAGAATGAACATGCCATCACCGACTGTCCACAGGACCATGCGTGGGTAATGCATTCATTCTCTTGGCACCTTTGCTTGCTTCTCCGCCTGCTTCATAGAAAGGATCAGATCAGACGAGCTGCTGCACATTGAAGCCCTTTTGTGAATGCGCCTTGTGAACGCATTTATTAATCTCTTCATTACCAGACACAATCCCCACCTTCACAGTGCCCAACGAGTGAGCAAATGCATGAGTGCTTTTCGTAAAATGAATTAGTAGCTAAAGTAGGAGCATGCATGAGCTGGAGAAGTATCTGGGAGGGACATCTAGATCGGGGCCAGAACTCCAAAGGATTTCTGGGGAAAACGACATGGAGGCTGAGATGTAGAGATGGAAATGACATGATGTAAGAGTGGGTGGCAGGGGGACCAGACGAGGGAGCGAGGACTGCCAAGTTCAGAGTCTGGGAGTGAGAACACATGAAACATGTATGTGTTGGGGGGTGCCTGTCCATGATTCAGTGTGTCTGCCACAACCAGTGTGTCTGCAGGTGAAGCAGGAACAGAGATGGGGCTTGCCTTGCTCTCTGGGGTTTGATTCCGAGGGCAGGTGCGGAGCTCTGAGGAACTTGGTCAGAATGGAATAAGAGCTTTCTCTACCTTGTGAGAGTGTGAGAACATCAGCTTCTGGGAAGTGGTGTTGTAAAACAGGAAAAGGGGCTTCTAAAAGTGAATCATCCAGTTTTGAAAAATCTATCAAAATTCTCCCCGTCTGTCTGACTGTCAAAGCAATGAGTTAAGAGACTAGAAAGCAAAATCTTGGTTTGAGGCTGAGTTGTCTTCCACACACAGCTCGCAGTGTGAGTAAAAAGGAACTCAGCATGACAGATGCCATCTGTGTCTCCGTGCACTAGACAGCAAGTCGTAGTAGAAGTCAGGCAGTTTCTACTCTGCTTCCACGCCAGAAGAGGTGAGCGCTTCTTCCTCTACCAGCAACTGTGCTTCAGATGGTGGAGGAAGGCCCCAGACCAGCTCTGCAGGTCACCTATCAGCGACAGTTGAGGTACTGGGAATCCCTTGCCTTCTCTCAGCCTCATTTTTTTCCCCCTAGAAAGCTGACTTTGCCTTCCTGTGCTGCTATAGGCTCAATGAGAGAGAAAAAAAAAAAAAGATTTGCTTTCTACCATGGCATGTTTCAAACATGCCCTCAGCCTTACTGCTCCACCAGGGACTTTACTGATGCAAGTTTCACACTTAGTTAGGATCTGAAAACCAGGAAGTGAACTCAGCCAAAGTGAGGCAGAAACTCAGATTGTCCCCGTCATGCGCTAGGTACCATACCTGCCCACATCTGGTGTCACCAGTCCTCTCCCGTCGGCTCACACTAACTACCTGCTGTCCCCCTTCCAACAGTGACTTCGCAAGTGTATTTCAGGTTGCTCTCAAGGCAAAGTGCCTCTTTTATCGGTGCAGTTATGTTCAGCCACTGTGTGCAAAACTCTGACCCTATTGTTCTTAGACATTTTGTTCTGAGTGGTGTGCCTCACCCCTGTTTCCCCCCATGAGCCCTGTGGTTTTTAATTGCACAATTTTACCTAGCATGGTGCTTTTCGGGGCCTCGTATGTTACAGCTGAACTGACTCCGTCTAAATCATCTCACACAATTCCTGGCAGACAACAGCACAGAAGCTGTTCTTCTGTTAATCTGAATCCACTTAAGTATGACTTTGGGTGGGACAAGGCTCAGTAGTTCAAACACTTAATTTACGCCTTGACTGTGTGTGAGTCAGTCGGCCGAGTTCTGAATGCAGGGCGGTAGTGCTTTTCTCCCTCCTGCGCCTGCTGTTGGGACGCTGCTGGGATAGCAGGGACAAACCAGGTATGTGCCTTAGAGAGCAAGTCAGGAAAAACTGCTGGGGGACTTGGAGAAGGGTGGCTTCGGGAAGGGAAGATTCATGCTCTCTAGACCCAGGGCTGGTGTGTTCTCTAAGTGCCCAGTGATGGCTCTGGGTGATGGCTCCCCTGCCAGCTGCTGGCGAGGAGTCCTGCTTGGGTTTTAAAGTTCGATCTTATGGGTTTATTTACTTAGAGGCAGATGCTACAGGGCTGACCAGAACTGATTTCAGAGAGAAACAATACAGTCTTTCCAGCGATACGTGGACCTCTCTGTGGGCCACTTTCTGTAGGATAACTAGCCCATGTGCATATTTACTACTGGTTCCGTTAGTTACACCTTTGGACACTGACCATGAAATGAGCATCCCTCCCACATAGTCCTGGCTCCAGCGAGCTTGGGATAGTGGAAACACATCATTACTGTCCATCTGTCCTCTTCTCTTTCGTTTTCTTCCTTCTTCCAACTCAGGGAAATTAATTCTTGATCTGGTTTTAATTTCTCTCCAGCATCCTGACTCATATTTGCCTTCCCACTAAACCCAGGATATTAAGCCCTCGTGATCTAGCAGATGCCTTTTTAGTCTTACTGGGACTAAAATGGGTGAGCATCAAGAGGCCAGGGACCCTCGAGAGAGTTCTCGGCCACCCTCAAATCTGTGGAATGACATACTCTGAACTTGCAACCCAGAGGTCTCTATGGGAAAAACCATTCCCGGATTCCTAGAGGCATTCAAAATGAATTACGCCGAGTGTTTCAGTTTGTTTGTTTATGGATATTTAAGATTCTAGCTTTCTGTTTGATGTCACTATTAAGAATAGAGGACGTTTAAACATGTTTGATTTCGTTAGATTAGCCTCCCCTCTAATCATAGAAGGCACAGTGTTGTTTACATGCTAAGTTTTAACAAAACTATTAAAAACACTTAGCCAAATGCCACTTGGAGAAGCAGCTGTCCTGCTCTTGTATTTTAAAAAATAAGTTTCTCTTTTTATTTCTGTAAAAAAAAAAAAAAAGAACATGCGGGAGCTAGGATCGCTTGGAGTTTGGTTTCAAAAAAACAAAAACCAAAACCCGAAATCAAGAGCCATTATGTTTCTTCCTTCAAGATGAATTGCTCAGGGCCCCTCTCCTCCTATCTGTTTGTCTGGAAAATGAGCACAGTGCTCTCATTTGGGAGCTCAGATGCGTGCAACGTTTTGATGAGCTGGCATGACCTTGTGGGCCTGTCAGTAGTAAGCAGGCTGGCACTGCCGTCACACAAGCCGCTAGCCGGGCCAATTCTGCTGGAAAACTAACAAGCACTCTTTCTTTCTCCTGCTGGGAAGACTGCAGAGAGCAAGGCCTGTGGTAGTCCACAGTTGGCTAGGACACTCAGCCCAGGCTTTGCAGCCTACACCTTTGGCCGAGTCCATGGTGGCTTTCAACCTCCCTTCAGATGAGGAAGGCCGCCTGTTTAACACCGCCCTTTTTCCTTTGCTTTAGAAAGCTCAACTCTTAGCTCTGTTCTTCATTGACTACGTGATTTGGGGCAAGACAATTCATCACTCTGAACTCTTGCCTACTCATTCAAACAAACAAAACCCAAGAACCTTGACAACCCTGTAGCAATCATCTCTGATTTCCAGGGCTGTTGGAAAGTAGCTAGGACAGCAGTGCTGAGCACATAGGCTGCGCTAGAACCTACCCAGACTTGGCCATCCTCCGTTTCTTAGCACGGATTATGGTTCAGTTCCATTGACACATCTCCAGCATAAAAAGATGAGCCGCTTCAGCTGTGGCTGCCAGAGTAGCCCAGGGCTACAGAGATGAGTTCTTATCTGGGTTCCCATTTTCTCTCTAATCTGTGCTCTCAATGAACATTTTGAGATTGGCTATGCGCACAGGTTCTTTTGCCCGTTGGAAAAATACTGAGGAGAAGGCTCAGACACTCATTTAAGTGTGGGTCACGTGTTCCAAGCACACATTTTCCTGTGTGTTATGGTTGGAAAGTACATGGAAGTCAGCCTTGCCTTTGAGAGCCACAGATGGTCCAGTTCATCAAATGCTGACGTACATGAAGGGAAGAGAATGCGATCTGGTCTGAGCAGGCACTTGTGTATGGCTAGGCTGCAATGAAGCAGGTTACGTTTTCTTAGTACACAGCCCTTGAGATTTTGAGTTCCGTGGGGGTAATTCTTTCACTTATAACTGAAGAGATAGAGCAGGGGAAGCTGAGTTACTTTAGGTGGAAGTGAACATCCGCCCATGACAACTTTTCTGGTGTAACGACACAAGCAGAAAACATATTCGCTGTTCTCGATTCCAGCATCTGAATAGGAGGAGAAGTTCTATACTCTGAGTTATTCTGTAGGTAGTTCCAGAAGGTGGAATTTCAGATCTGTCTTGCTCTTTAGAAGTTTTCTCATTCCTTGCTCTTAGCAGTTTCACTGGAGTCAGGACTGTGATGAGCCCATGGTCAGAGGGTTTGACAAAGTCAGGATTTGGACTCAAGTCTATACCAATCCAAAGGCCAAGCCCTTGACATGGCGCTCCAGCCATAGTGTACCCTCACGGTGGTATCTGAAGGCTGTTTGTAGGAAGAGCACATGTCACATATGACTTTTACAGCAGCGGTTCTCAACCTTCCTAATTCTTGGATCCTTTAATACAGTTCCTCATGTTGCAGTGACCCAGAACCATAACATTATTTTTGTTGCTACTTCATAACTGTAATTTTGCTATTGTTACAAATCATAATATAAATATCTGTGTTTTCTGTTGTTGGTCTTTGGGGACCCCTGTGAAAGGGTTGCTTGATCCCTGGAGGGATTGTGACCCGCAGTTTGAAGACGGCTTATGTGAACCAGTATGGAAATTCGGGTTATGAGGATAGGTCCTGGTGGTGCTGGAATGTCAGGTGATGTAGAGAATACGTTGGGAACAGGTGGACATCAAACAGTTGTCCCTATACCAGCATCCTACAAATGTCATGATGTAAAAGGAGGGGGGCTCTGCAGATAGTCTTGGAGATGAGAACCAAATCCAGAGGCCACCAAAGGGAAGAGGGACAAGCTTGTGGATTTCCCTCTAATTCACAGCAACTTTGTGTAGGCTTTCTAGATTCGACACAATTCCAGATTGAAATTGATTTCTTAAAATCAATGGTTCCTAATTTAAATAGTTTGGAATTCCAAAGGCATGCCTCGCGATCACACAAAATAGCTCCTGCTCCCTCTGAGACTTCAGATGCACTTGAATTTCTATCTTTAAGTATGTCTCATTCTCCTCTTTGCCTCTCAGTTTATAAAACCTTGAGTATGGGGGGTTGGGGTGGGGGAAGCCCTGAGTGTGTAGTCCCGAGTGAATGTATACTGTTAATAGGAGCTGGCCATGTCAAGGACCCTAGCCTCACACAGAGATGGCAAAACCTTCCCTCTTGGTCTATGTATAGATGTAGATAGTGTATGCAGAAAATGCCAATTATAGCTCTTCCCTTCACTTCCCCATATTATGCCCTGAAGACTGTTCCCCTACAGAGATTACTCTACCAAGATTATCTTGATCTCGATTCAACCATTCATCATAAATCCCACCTCTTTATTTATCTGTTTGCAATAGCCCTACCTCTCTGTTCAACTACATATAACAGATGCACTGAGCTTTGGGATGCTGATAGCTCTCCATCTGAGGGCCCAATTCACCTAAACCTAGCTTTTCTGTGTATCCCTATGTCTGTTGGTTTGGATTGTCTTCTCGTATTCTCAGTCGGGTGCATCCCTGGAGCCATTCTAGACATGGCACTTGAAGGTTGCATGGCTTTGCTGATGGCTCACAACCTCATAGAAGCATTTTATATGGAAGGGAGGATGCAAGAGCACTTAACATTGGAGACCTGTCTTGGGCAAGTGGCAGGGAAGTCTGGATTTTACTTCCTTTGGCAGTGGGGACAAGCAGAATATTTCTGTGCTCACACGATGGTGTCAGGCACCTGTGCTTCCCACTCAATTCCCAATTTTATTCTCCTCTCACCATTGCATGGTCTGTCCATGACAGCCACGTGACAAATGCTGAGCGTGCCAGATTTGTTTTTATTTTGTAGTACATATGAGTTTGGCCTCCACGGTAGGACTGTGTTAATTTCCCAAAGCTTTACCAATATTTGTATTCTTTTTAAATATGCATACTATTATTCTTCTTGGGGCTGTGTTATGACTGGTGTTTTGAGAGTGGCTAAAGGATTTCTGGTTGCATATGGAGCCATGTGTATGTGATACACATTCCCAGATGTAAACAGCTGCCGAAGCTCATTATATAGTTTGCGTAGCATTGCTACAGCCCTTCTGCCAGACTCGGCTCAACATTTCTGGCCAGCAGAGCCAGTTTTTTTCCCCTTAAAGAAAATCAGCTCTGGATGGTGTTTTCTACAAGGTAGCTTTCTGGTTGCCATTTTGATATTTGTGACTGATGGAAAGTATGCATGGTCTTTTATGTGAGGTAAATTAATCTTATGTTCTAGTTGCATGGTAACTAGTTCGTCCAGGAATTGGTTCCCTGCACGCTCCATCCAGGGTTTGGAAGTTATATGCGTTTGTCTTTAAAATAATGGGCAGTTGGTGTCTTTAAAGAGAGCTGAGTTGAAGAGGGAAACTGAGCCAAAATTTGTAAATGGTCATGGGATTTCTTTTGTCGTTTATTAATTATAAAACCCAAGGACTAATGTAAGACCTGAGACCGTTACCATGGCCACGATGCACCCTTCACATGGCCTTGTAACCCCCCAAAGCCCCCACAACCTTCCCAACCCACCTATTCGCCCCATACAGGACTCTCTTCCTCTCATCTTGGATGAGCCAAGGACTTGTTAATTTATTCTGGTCAGTGTGAACTCCGCCTTTCAGACCGAATGCTCTATTCAGTTGAATAAGGGACCATGATGTAAACAGAATTCCCAGAACAAAGTGGGGGACTTCTAAAATGTTTTAGTAAAGGTCAGTGGGTATCTCTTCCTCCTCATCTTTCTCCCCCCAGTTCCCATCTTTCCTTCTCCATTAATCTACCTGTGAAACAACTATTCCTAATGTTTACAAAGTATAAGAAGTATAGACAGGTTCTTTTTTTTTTTGCAGTGAACTTCTTTTAAGATTTATTTGTGTATTTTATGTGTATGGTGTTTTGTCTGTATGTATACATACCAAAAGAGGGCACTGGATCCCATGGGGCTACCATATAGACTGCATAGAGTTATAT
>NC_022016.1:67773413-67776536 GCF_000317375.1 Microtus ochrogaster
TTGCATAGACTGCATAGACAACTAGATGCAGTTACAGTTGTTAGCTGCCGTGTGGGTCCTGGGAAGTGGACAAAGGATCCCTGGTAGACAATACAGACTGTATAGATGGTTATATACAGTTAGAGTTGTGAGCCACCATGTAGGTGCTGAGGACCAGTGCTCTTAACCGCGCAGCCATCTCTCAGGCTCCTGTGCAATGAACTTCTAAGCAACATGGAACTAAAGTTCTCTGAAGAGCTTGAGAAGATCCAGTGGAAGATAGTAGATGTGGGGCACCGAAGATGGCTCAGCAGTCTGCGAGCACACATGGCAGCAAACCCCAGTTTGGTTCCCAGTACCCCATGGCAGCTCACAACTCTCTGTGATTCCAGTTTTAGGGGAACTGGTGCCCTCTTCTGATGCTCCATAGTCACAAGGCACATACATGGTGCATATACATACATGTAGGTAAAGTATATGTATTACAAAATAAACAGATGTTTTGAGTTGTACTGATCACCTTTTTTATTGCTTCCTCTCTCCAAATTGTTTGAAAGCTAGTTTGCTATAATTAAGACAATACAAGTAATACATGTACATCAAAAGAAAATTCAGAGAAAGGTGGCTGCCCATCACTGATGGGAGAATTGGACACAGACTCCTACTCCTAAGTACAAAGCTATCTGCAATTGATATCTACTAGCAAAGGAAAAGTTAGTTTTCTTCAATGGAGTCTCACTGAGTATATTAATCATACTTCAAGGTAGGCCTCCTGTCCAGGAGTAGTTGACCAACACAAAATAAACTCAATAATATTTTTGTAGATTTTTACCTTATTTTGCTTTGTTTAGACACTTTTTGTCTTATTGATCTTTTGCTTATTTATTTTGGTTTCTGGTTTTGTTGTGGGAGTCTTTGTGTGTTAGTGTGTTGTTTTTTTCATTTTTAGTTTTGTTTTAGAGATGGAGAAAGGGCATGGAAGCAGGTGAGGGGTTTGGGGAGGGTTTTGGGGAGCATGATCAGAATATATTATATGAATATTTGTATTTTTTCAATTAAAATAAAGGCAAAGGGGAAGAAAATGAAAATGAAAATATTTACCTCTCTCCTAGGCTCAAATGACAGTCATTTTTAATATTTTGCTATAGCTTCTTTAAGACTCAATTTCCTTTATTCTTTTTTGATCTTTGCTATCCATGGTGGGTTTTTTGAGACTGGGTCCTGTATAATATTATTTTGAGATGGGTTATATTTGTTTATGTTGTGGAACATTTGTTTAAACATGTAAAGATGTTTTGCAGTCTTTTATGTTGAATTTGTTTAACTCTGAGAAGCTTTGTTGCTTTGTCTGTCTAAAACACCTGATTGGTCTAATAAAGAGCTGAATGGCCAATAGCTAGGCAGGAGAAGGAGAGGCAGAGATGACAGGCAGAGAAAATAAATAGAAGGATAAAAAGAGAGAAAAAACATCTAGGATTGAGAGAAAGAGGAGGACTCCAGGGGCCAGCCACCCAGCTACACAGAAGACACAGAGTAAGAAGAAGATATATAGAAATAGGGAAAAGTAAAAGCCCAGAGGTAAAAGGTAGACAGGATAATTTAAAAATAGCTGGCTAGAAACAAGCCAAGCTAAGGCTGGGCATTCATAAGAAAGAATAAGGCTCTGTGTGATTTATTTGGGAGCTGGATGACAGGACCCCTGAAAGAGTGAAGAGTAAAACCAACCAACAACAGGGTCTCATGTAGCCCAAGCTGGTCTCAAACTCACTATGTAGCCAAGGCGATCTCTGAATGCCCAGTCATTCTGCTTTTACACCTTAAGTGCCATCATTACAAACATGAGCCACCATACCCATACAAACATGACCTAATTGTCAGTCTCTTAATTATGCCGACTTTTGTATCAAGTTTCTTTCACTTTACATGGCAATATATTTTTCTCAAGAGTCCAAGACTTCTGTGACATTAACTCTGAGAGAGCACAACTTTCGATCTACTCAATTAGCTGTGTAGGGCTTTTGCCCCTATTTCTTTGAAAATAAAATAAATATTTTTGGGGGGGTATGGTGATAGGTAAAGTAAAATATTTGCTTATTGTGCTGGTTGTCACCCACAGGGCCTTGAGACCCCTAGGTGAAGACTCTGCCACTGGGCACTTAAAATAAATGTTGATGGGCAAGCATAGCAGCTGTATTTTGTCATCTGTTATATATATATTCACATTAAAAAACAAAGAAACTTTGCATCTGAGAGGAATATATATTAAAGTAAATTACTCCACCAGCACAATAGGAATAAGAGCTGGCAAATAGAGATTCCCTTTCAAAGTTGCCTCCAAACTTTACTTCCCAGCCCAGAGGGCTTGGAGTACATGAAGTTCATGTATCTACCCCTGAGTAGAGTTTGTCTTGCTTGAGAAGACCTTAGATCTTATTCAGTCTTTAGAATCTGTAAATAGTACCCTCGTGTTATCAGTTGCATAGACTGTCTTGCTTGAGAAGACCTTAGATCTTATTCAGTCTTTAGAATCTGT
The DNA here is from genome assembly GCF_000317375.1 of Microtus ochrogaster. Classification (NCBI taxonomy): domain Eukaryota; kingdom Metazoa; phylum Chordata; class Mammalia; order Rodentia; family Cricetidae; genus Microtus; species Microtus ochrogaster. Next base: position 67,775,926 of record NC_022016.1, read on the forward strand.
AAATAGTACCCTCGTTAATGCAGAAAAGCCTGTCCACTAGGTGTTTAGGTTTTTCTGAATTACCCTTCAGTACAGTTGGAGAGTAGTACCTGTGATGGAAAAGGGAAGCTGAGTGGGCCCGGAGCGTCTGTGCCCATCCCCCCAACGTACGCCTTGAAACACACTCTTGGTTGGCTGGAAGAGGCAGTGGACAGCTTGGGACTCTAAAAATAAACATCTGAAAAGTTTTTTTTTCCCACTCTCCCATTTCTGTTTGGCTGACTTTTGGTTTTCCATTTGGAAAATGGGAATAATAATCATACATTTATGTGTATGTAGAGGTGTATTAAATAAGTAAAAACCCAGTAGGGACTCAATAGTGTTAATTATTGCTTTTTCTCCTGTGCTTCTAAAATTCTGAGTTGAAAATGCTTTAAACCTTCAGTAACACTGATAACACTCTTTACTATTCCTTAGTAAGTGGCCTTTAAAATTTATTTTTTACATTAAAAATAATTATATTATTTTTCCTTTTCTAGCTCCAACTCTTCCCATGTACCACCCTTGCTCTCTTAAATTCATGGCCTCTGGCCACTTTTAAAAAAAGTTCTTAGCCGGGCGGTGGTGGCGCA
>NC_022016.1:67777901-67796828 GCF_000317375.1 Microtus ochrogaster
TGGGCTGGGCACCACACACGGGAGCTGTGCTGTAGATGTGTCCTTTGGGTACCACATGGTCACTTGTTCTCTGCGTTTTGATCATTTGCCACTTTCTATAATGATCTCCATCATTTGCAAAGAGAAGTTTCTTTATCGAGGAGTGAGAGTTGCACTTACCTGTGGGTAGAAAAGATAAATATTTAGAATGCAGTTAAGAATTTTGCTGGTTTAGTAAACTGACAGCTGTAGCTTCTACTACTCCAGGAGCAATGACACAAGCCCTGAGTAGTCGGCTAGGTTTCCAGCACTGGGCGTGATTTCCCTCTCATTGAGTGGGTTCAATTAGAAAACTGTTGGTTGCTGCCATGACATGAATACCACTATTGTATTCCTGAGGATACAGTGCCATCCTGGTCCCTGTTGTAACTCATAGGTGTCAGAGTTGTGTGGGACTATTTGTAGTTTGTTTTCTTTGGAACTTTGCTTGGTGACATCCAACACCATAAAAGCTAGTTCTTAGGAAGAGGCTTTCTGTTTGGATCCAGCTCAAAACCTCTGAAGTGCATGGTGTCTTCAGCCACGGGGATTTACCTTCCCTCCCTGGGGAGCAAACAAAGGCAGCAGCAATAACCTATCATGTTTTGGGAGTCTCTGGGAACTCCCTGACTGGCAACCCATAAGGGGACTTAACATGCCTGTTGTGTGGGAGGATTGTTAGTCAATGGGACTTGGGGGAAACCATTGTCACTAGATATGAAAATTTCACTTAAATCATACATTCATATGTGAGCTAAATATGAGTATGAATAGACTTATATGTATTATATGTAATTTTAGGTAAGTAGATAATATGACTCCTTATGACATTTTCAGACATCCTTCTTGCCTCCTCCTTTCCACTCCGGTGTTGACTACCTTCTGTCCTAATTACCCCTTCCCCCCATTTTCTCCTTCAAATTACTTTTACCCTGTGATGTCTTCTCTGTTGTCCCCTTTGCCCCATTGCTCCATTTCAATTTTCTGGCTCTGGCAGTTACTCCAAGTTTTACACACTTACAACTCACAATACGACAATACGGAGTTAGGGACAAAGACAAGAGATGACATGTGATATATGCTTATCTTTCTGGGACCAGGTTTTACTGTTAACCCTAGCTGGCCTTGAGCTCGTAGAACTCTGCCTGCTTCTGCTTTCTAATTGCATAGATTAAACACATGAGCTACTCTAACTGGCTCTTGAGCAATTTCTTTTTATGGGTAATTAACTCTTCCTTGGCTGGCCTATGCTGGTGGTGAGGAATGAGCCACCACTTTTTGCAGGAGGTTCCAGGTGCTCCATTACAAGTATTGTCTGTTTAAAACTGTTATCTATTTATGAGTGTGCAAGTTTGAATGCATCTATTTGTAATGAGGGAGAAGAAGGCTATAGAGGGTTGACTGGTTTCCCGAAGACCCCGAAACTGCTAATTATAGATGAAGAAATAAAGCTCCAGGCTGACATTTTAGCCATCACTCTGTTTGGCAGTTCCTTTAAGGGAATCTTTATAAATTTAGATCCCTTAGAGCTTTTAACTTTTAGTTAATTTAGTGTGTCTTCGATGAAGTGGCTAATTTATTTTTTCAAATGAGTGAATGAATGGATGATCCTGTGGATAAAAGAACTTTTCTCTGAAAAGACAACCCACAGTACTGCTTTTTAAATGAACTTGCAACTGTGATTTTTGGACCAGATTCTGCTACTCTATTGTGTGCGAGAGAATGAGAGACTTGAAATCGTGTGTGTGTGTGTGTGGAACTGGCTGAGTACTTTGTGACACCCTGACTCTAGGAAGTCTGGATTGGCACTAGACAGGTAATGGTGAAACAGCTTTAGTGTAAACAACAGCTGCAGCCAAGTCTAGATGTGCTTCAGGCTTTTTGATTGATAGTTATATATTTAGTGTATCCCTTGCAATAACTGTTCTACTGGGCGTGATGACACTTCCTTGGAATGCTCTGTCCTGGGCTTAGTGAGGGTCTAACAGACCTTAAATGTTAGGCTGAGACTAGTATTATCCAATCTCATGGTTTTAAGCACTTTTGATGTTAGTAGCTCCTGCAACTATACTTTAACCCTGCCTTCTTTCAGATTTCATCTTCAAGGTCCATGATTCATAGACTGCCAATTTCCCAGCAGCCTCTGTTCTTCCATCTCAGTGGTGCAGCCCAGACCCCCTCTTCACTCAGACCCAAAACCTAGCAGTTCCCTTTGTTTCCTTTTCTCTTCTGTCTTCTACACTTTGCCCATCTCTAAGCCTGCTGCTTTGATTTTGCTCCTAAAGATTGTCAAGAATGTGAAGAAACTGAGACTGCTTTTTCACACCAAACTAGTTGGTCTCAGGGATGCTGGCAGTCACAACAGGCAGAGAAAGGCCAGCTGCTGGCTTCTCCATGACTCAGCTCCCAGAGAGTTATGGGTAGAACTCCACTTACACGTGAGATGCATTGTGTTGCACAAGAAACCTGATCTGAGAAAACCAAATGCTGTATCCTGGGAAACACAGGTGCTTTGCCTGCCCTTTACTGGAAAACCATCCCCGCAAAGCCACTCTCCACAGAAACAGCTTTGAAAAAAAAATAGTCCAAACCCAAGGCAGCCAGCATGGTGCTCATGAACTGTACAGACTCAGAACCCCATGAATGTCTTGGAATTCTCTCTGCTCTTCCTCTGCCTGCTGGACCAGGCTGCCCTACCACTCACAGGCCCACTCTGGCAACTTCTAACTGATCCTTTACTTTAATCGGATTTCCCTTCATTTCTACCCCCTGTACCTTGTGGGAGTGGGCTCTGGGGACACAAAGTGGAGCTGGTTTCCCTCTTTATTTGAAGTTATCTTTTATCCCCTCTTCAGCAGCACGTATTATAAAGTTGGGATGATACTGAAAAGATTAGCACGGCCCTTACATGAAGATACAAGTTTGTCAAGTATTCTGTATGGTTTTTTAATATACCATACTACAGAGATATTCACAAACCATGTTTACTAAGGCACGTTTACAATAACCAAAATACAGAACCAGCCCAGATGCATGGATCAAAAAAAAAAAACGTGATATGATGTGTGTGTGTGGGGGTGGTGGTGGTAGTGGTGTGTGTGTAAGTAAAATGGAGTTGATTGCAGTCATATATTAGAATGAAATCATGGAATCTATAAGGGAATGGGTGGAACTGGAAATTTTCCTATTAAACAAAACAATCCCGATTAACAAGTATTCTGTTTTCTTTCAGACATTAAAATGTGTGTGTGTGTGTGTGTGTGTGTGTGTGTGAGAGAGAGAGAGAGAGAGAGAGAGAGAGAGAGAGAGAGAGAGAGAGAGATGATAGTAAAAGGGGCTATTTGAAGTGAATAAGGCACTAATGGGAGGGGGAGGAAGGTAATGGCAAGAGAAAAAAAGGCAAGCATTGGTTGTGTTCTCATGTGGAATCTACATTTAAACACACATATAACATGAAAACAAACAAGTGGGTGAGGAGAAGGGTGAGAAGGCCACGGGGTGGAGAGTAAGCGACAGCAACATATGATGATACACGTACATGGAACTATAATGAAACCCATCGCTAACTAAAAACAATGCATCCGGGTATGGTGGCATACCCAGCACCAGGAGGCAAGGGCAGTACAATCTGTGTCGGTTCAAGCCCGGTCTGGTCTATGTAGCAAGAGTGAGGTAGAAAACTCAGGCCAGCCCAAGCCAGCCAGGGCTACAAAGCAAAATCATGCTTCAAAACAAACTAACAAAAACCAATTAAACCAATGAACTGCCTTCTCATGGTTCACGGGCAGATTCCATGCCCCTAGGAACAACTGCCAAGGAAACTTCATGCCAGTTCCCTGGTCTTCCGAGCCTCGGAGGCAGCTTAGGTTGTTTTGTTACTGACCATCTCTTAAGCTGTTGGCCTCAGTTTCCTTATCTGTCGAGTTGAGGTCACAAAGACATCATGGGGTGTTTGTGGGGATTCATTCAGCTCCCACATAGCTGGCCTTCAGTGAACGCTGGCTTTTTCTGGGCTTTCCCAATTTTTGACTCACACTTTAACATCTGACCGAGTGGGTTTCTTCCTGTCCCGTTACATTGTACACACCGATGCCTCTGTCCCTGCCACCCATTGTTTCTGAATTGTCCCCCTTTGTCAGGTTAGGCTGCTTCTCTGAGTCCCCTCTTCCTTCACTTGGTTGTGCTAGAAAGATGGACTGGACTGGACGACTAGATGGCATGGGGGCTGTTGGCGTCTATTCATGAGTCAGTTTCTGTTATTGGACTGGCAACTTCCTGGGGATGGGGGCTACTTTACTTTGTCTCACTGGGATGGAACGTGTTTGGCACAAGATGACAAACGAATGCAAAAATAAGGGGGAGTTCCTAGTATGCTGGGGTGTTTGGGTTGCAGAGGTAGTCTACAGGTAAGAGAATCCGGGTTCATGTTGGGGGCAGGGATGTGAATGAAGCACTATAGAAACCCAGTGAAGTGATCCTGTAGAGTGTGGCTTCGGGGGACTGTTCAAAGTCACCTTTTCAGTGAAAGACAGCAGCTCATTCTGTGTGCCTGTACTCATTCCCTCCCCTGAAAGAAGCCATTGCAATCTGCCTCCTTGTAAGTAAGAACTTCGGAATACAATGAAGGCCCTGTTACCTGGTGGGGAGGAGCAATGGCGCTTCTTTTTAATTAACTTGTCTCTATAGCAAAAAGTGACTTTATTCCTCTTTTGCAGTGCCCTGCATCTCCCAGGCCTAGCTCGAATCACTGCCCCAACTTTCCCACCTCACTGGGGGCATCTCACATCGGAAGTTTTAATTTTGTGAGTGTGTCTAATTCCTTATGAGATGGAGGCTCTTTAGGAATTTGTATTTTCTTCTGACTTGTTGATTGTTGTGCTTTTGAATTGAGGAGTGTGACCACACATTGTAAGTGAGCACTGACTGACTGCAAGTCTCCACGTTAACACCTCCACCTTCTGAGTAAGTCTTGACAGCAGAGGGCACATGACCTCCAGAGGCTCTTGCCTCTCTTGGCAGCTGCTGTTTGCATTTTGTTAAGCACCGCATACACTGAGAGTTAGAAAGCTTGGGTTCTGAGCCATGACCCAATGCTAGTGGCTGTTGGTATTGGGACTGGGTTTCTGGAGTCTGCCTTCCTTTGCTTTGTAGTCTCGCTCCTCTTTTTATCACATCTCTGGCTCTCTGCTGCTGTCCTCTGAAGTTAATGCTTATTAGAAAAGACGCTGAAGAATTTGGTGGTATATGTCTCTTTCCCTTTTAGCCCACAGTTTTTCCTTGCCAGTCTTCGCTTCTTCTTTTTTTGTTGGTATTCATGTATATATTATTTAGGCTGGGATTGAAGCCAGGACCTTCCTCCTTCATGCTAGGCAAGTACTCTACTGCTGAACACTCCCAGTTCCTTTCGGTTCTTCCTTGACTTATCTGTCTTTGTAGATTGACACCTGCATTCTGCTCTTGGACACCTACGATGACCTTCATATTGAGTTCTACTGTTGCCTCATGCCCGTGGTGCACCCAATGTGCGTGCTCCTTCTGCGCACTTGGAAATCAGATGACGGGATGTTCATCAGCATTCCACAGAGGCAGGGTTTCGTCTAGACGTGTGATTTATAAAAGATCACAAAGCTCCGAAGCTTAAACTTAGTCATTATGTCCAACCCCCTCTGGAGGATGGGAAGTTGCCATCCCACTCCACACAGCTCCCCTGGGCTCCAGGTCTGTCTGCAGCACTGGCTTTCAGGGATTGGGTTGCGTTCATATTCAGTCCTATGCTATTCGTTCACGTTCAGTCCTATGCTATTCGTTCACGTTCAGTCCTATGCTATTCGTTCACGTTCAGTCCTATGCTGTTCGTTCACGTTCAGTCCTATGCTGTTCTTCCGAGGGCCCTGAAGCCCACTCCGCTGGACCAACATATGTTTTGTGGGCAGAGGGGTGGAGAGAGGGAGGGAGAGTGAGCACAAGAGAGTGAGAGAGCATACAGACTGAGGCCTTGTGGGCTTTGATTTCTTGTGGTGATGAGGTGAGCGAGCTCTCACCTCTGCTTTCAGACCCCGTCCCCCAATACCAGGCTTGTTTCTACTAAGCCAGTGCACCTTTTCTTTGTAATTCATGTCAGTTTCCCTTACAGCCACCTGCACAGGCTCTCGCGCTCTCTCTGGCTTGCTCTCAAGGCCACGAGTCTGTGCTTTGTGTACTTGCCGTTCTCGATAACCCTTTCTAGGATTTAATGTCATTAAAGATGCTATTCATCAGCCTGCCTTTGTCTGAGATGTCTGTGCTGGCAAGCAGGCAGCGAGGAGCAGTCATGTTCACCCCAGCCAGATGCAGGGTAGCTGGGGTGGGAGGGGGGCATGCAACCGAAGCGCATTCCTACCAAGACTTGGCAAAGAAAGAGCTACTGAGATTACTGGAATAATCCTGGCTTCTGACCTGGATTTATCAGCTGAATCTAGGGCCTCACGATTGGAAAGGACTTTAAACTCAGCGGTTCCCCTTTGAAACTTGAAGGAAGCAAGGTAATAGATAATTTAAGGTTTCGGAATGCTAAGACTTCCAGGGAATTGAGGCATGACACATAGCCTTGCTCTCCCATTCACTGGGGCAAGGACTGATGTCTATACACACGCTTATGCAACACACTGTCTCATTGTGAGCGACTCTTTTCTGATGTCCTGACTACAGCTATAGGAGGTGACATGGCTGCAGCCTCAGGAGGTGACCAGGCTTCAGTCTCAGGAGATGACCCAGCTACAGTCTCAGGAGGATGACCCGGCTACAGCCTCAGGAAGGTGACCTGGCTATAGCCTTAGGAGGGTGATCTGGCTACACCCACAGGAGGTGACCTGGCAGAGGAATTGCTGCCCACCAGTTACTAGGGTACATCTGGAGATTCACCTGGCCACAAGGAAAATTCCTTCCCTCCTATCCAAACTGGCTTCCCAGTACCTCTGGACAAGCCCTCCACTGGTATTCCATTGTCCTCACTGCCCTGCATGTCTTCCACTTGACCAGTGGTGACCGCCTCCCCCGGAGTGGCAGGAACGAGGTGACTAGCAAGGGAAGGAAAAGCAAAGGAACGGAGCTAGAGGGGCTGGGCTAGGTGATCTGGATTTTTCTTGAGGTTGTGCCTTTTGAGAGGGCTTTAACTTTGCAGTGGGGACAGGACTTGGTGACTCTACCCAAATGGAGTCCTGTTTTCCTTTGTTCCACCCAGAAGTTTACACATTCATCATATTGCACATGACCCAGCTTAGTGACCCCAGTTAACGCACCTGCTAGACTCCAGGTGCAAGCCCGCATGATGAGCGAGGAGCATCAGGTGGGCCAAGAGAGTCCCATGTGCTAAGCGTACTCTGTCTGCGGTCCTGGGCTAGAGGACATGGATGCACCTTCACGTACCTGACCATGCAACAAGAACCCTTTGTTGGTCCAAATTAGGAGCAGAAGGAGGGAGAACATGAGCAAGGAAGTCAGGACCCTGAGGGGTGTGCCCACCCACTGTGACAGTGGGGCTGATCTAATGGAAGCTCACCAAGGCCAGCTGGACTGGGACTGAACTAGCATGTGATCAAACCTGACTCTCTGAATGTGGCTGACAATGAGGGCTGACTGAGAAGCCAAGGACAATGGCACTGGGTTTTGATTCTACTGCATGTACTGGCTTTGTGGGAGCCTAGTCTGTTTGGATGCTCACCTTCCTAGACCTGGATGGAGTGGGGAGGACCTTGGACTTCCCACAGGGCAGGGAACTCTGATTGCTCTTTGGACTGGAGAGGGTAGGGGAGGGGGGGAGGAGGGGAGGGGGATGGAAATGGGAAGAGGGGAGGAGGTGGAAATTTTTAATAAAAAGAAAAAAAATAAAACAATAATTCAGTAAAAATTAAGAAAAAAGAACCCTTTGTCTTCCCGACAAGGCTGGATTTAGCTAATCCTAGTGCACTGAAAGGCACTGTGCTTTAACACTTGGTAATTAAAATTCTAATCGGTGAATTCCAGCAGTCAAGGGACCCGGGTAACTAGAATATTAAACTGCAGCTGCATCCCTTTGCAGACTTTCTCATACATCTCTGAGGCTTCATTCGAACTCCTCGCCATAGATCCGAAGTTGTGTGGTTAGTGTGTGTGATGTGGAGAAACAAAAGTCGATGTCTTCGAGTCCTCCCAGGGATAAGAGTTAATGGAAAGCAGAGCCTTTGAGATCTCCTTTTGTGTCTCTCATGACCGAAAACAACGCTTGGGAGGGACTGTATGCCGAAGTGGGCATCAGCTGGAGTGTCAGGATTTATTCAAGTCATGGAGCAGCCTGGGAAAGTGGGTGCTCACTACCTTCTGTGATTTTATAGTAAAGAGGCCACTTTTTCATCGGGCCTTTGAATCTGCCTTTAATTCAAAGGGCTTCAGCAGTTGATTTTGATTTCTGACAGGGTGTGGCCACCTTACTTAAAAAAAAAAAAAAAAAAAAGGAGACCCCGGTGGGCAGGAAAGGGCATCTTCAACCCCAAAGCACAGGTTGGGTATTTTTCAGTTTGCTTCTGTGAGAGGCAGACCAGGTGGCCATACACACATGTAAGAAGCTTCTGTCTGCTGAGTGGAGGCTGCTGCCTTTGGGCTATGCCTTCTGTAGACTATCAGCAACTCTAGGGACATCCTCCTTTCAGTGAAGAAGATATTTTGAAGGATATTTAAAATGTATGTATTTACTTATTCACCTGTGTGTGCTGCACATGTCACAGTGGGCATGTGGCAGCCGAGGATGGTTCTGTTCTTCCACTGTGGGGTCCAGGGATTGAACTCAGATTGTCAGGGTCTGTAGTCAGTGCTTTAACCCACTGAACTGTCCTGATGCCTGATTCCTGCCCCTCCCCGATTATATAAAAGTAAGTAATTATTTTAATAACGAAGAAAAAAATCAGCAAATATCCATTCTGTTTAAGATAGCAGAGGACTTCAAGACTTGTTCCTTGATCTGAGTACTAACCTCTAGCGAAAGAGGCCTCATATCTTATTTTCTTCTTCCTTTTAATCTAATTCACTTGAATATTTGTGAAGAACCAATAACGACAAATACTTAATTTCACCAAGCCTTACAATGATGAAGATCTGAATCCCAATGGCAATTTCTTGTTATCACACATTGCATTCTCGACTCAGTTCGCTTCGTGGGCAGCCTACACTCAAGAAGGCAGGGCGGCTGAGACTCTTAGCGCACTGGTAGGAAAGGCAGAGAAATGTGGCCCTCCTCCTGGAGCCTCAGAAGAAAGAAGAAGCTTTCGTCGACAGAATTTCCTACTACTTCCCCCTGTATTTCAAGCCGATAGCAACATCCTGGGGTCTGTTCCGTCATGAAGAAATGGTGGCTTCTTAGATGAGAAGAAAGGGCAAAGAGAAGATGCTGGATGTTAGAACTAGAAAAGCCTTGTCCATCCGTTTTCAATCTTTGTTAATGAGCTCTTTAAGAAGCGTTCCGTGGACACACACACACACATATTTGGAAGTAGTTCTAATTTTAAATTGTTAGCAGTGGTTGCTCCCCCATCTTTGTAAACAGAGCCATGCAGAAGAGCTGGTTCGTCGGTTCACCGCTCACTTGCTAGCTCATTGGTTTTTCGTTAATTCATCATTTAAGTTGCTATTTTCAGCCAGTCGCTGTGCTAGACAGGAGGGCACAGGGGTGACTGTGAAGCCACAAAGTGTGCTAAAATGTCCCCAACCACACTGGACCTTTTATTTTTTAGACGATTTATGGCTTCGCCACCATGATATATGTTCTTTTTTTAAAAAATTGAACTATTTTAAGTATGCGGAAATAAACACAAAAATGACAGAACCCTTTCAGATGCAAGCATGCTTTTTTTCCTCTTTAGATAATTGTTCAACTAAGTTCGATGTCTTCTCATTCCTGTGTGTGTTTGTTCCTATGTGAATATAAACCTACTACCATTACACGCCATTTCTCTACCAGTTCAAAGCTTCATATAAAAAATGAATATACTGGGCTCATCCTTGCATATCTTGAATTTATTACTTCAATATTATGCTTTTGATATTCAATTTATTAATTTAGGGTCTATGACTTAACCCTGAAAATTACCATGGGATAGCTTGGCTGTTGTAAGACCATGTCACCATTATGTACCGTTCTCTCCTATTTCTTCCTGTGTTATAAAACAGTGCTGCACAAAAAGTTTTGTAACAGTGTGGGGTGACATCTCTAGCTAGAATTAGAATAGAGAATGCATATCATTGGCCAGTATCAAAATTTGTGAACTACCCTCTGAGGGTCTTGATCTACCATGAATGACTTTCTGCAATAGATAAACTCCTGCTGCCCTGCCCCCTCTACATTTCATGGTGTTGGATGGATTTAGAAGTTTCTGTTTATTGGATGACCAATTGAAATTTGTATATATATAGGCCAAAAGGCCAAAAAAAATAAGTAAATAAATAAATAAAATTGAAAAAGGTGAAAAAAGTGGAGACATGCTCCTCTCTTTCCCAGACTAGCTCCACAGTAAGAGGGCAGGCTTGAGTGTGGCTGAGTGGCCATCCTCATCCCATCCTCATCAATGGTCCAGGCAGCCTATGAGGCATCTGTGACACAGAGTACATTGTGCACCATTCTAAGGGAAGTGATCCAAAGGCACAGGATGTAAGAGGCAGATGGCAGGGGGATGGGTGGCAGGAGACAGTATCCCAAATTTACAGTGACTTCATTGTGTTGGGTGAAGACCAGAGGGCCCTTCCCTCTGGGCTTTAGTGCCCACCTCTATAAAGCGAGCTGTTGCATCAGACACCCCTTCATGTTCTGGTTTTCTTTTTCCCATATCAGCTTTTTATGTTTCTAAAAGGCACTGTCCCTTGGTACTTCGAAAGGTTTTGGAACTATGAATACTCAGTTTATCTTGAGGACAGAGGAGGACTGTGCAGAAGCAAAGAAAAGTTAAACATGCTAAGAAAATCCACTTTGAAACTGCAATCTAAGTTACATGTGTGTAGAAAAGGATCATTTCACCCAGGCAGAGAGACGATGGGAGACTAATAATGTCCAGACTGCAGGTGATTATCCAGTATTTCTGCTTTCCAAATTTTCCCTAATAGCCATGTAGTAATAGTCTTGGAATAAAATAATAAGCATATGCAAACAATTATAAGTTCATCTGGCAGGAAAAAAGGAGTAAGATTTACAGAAAACATATGCCAGGGAAAGGGGGAACACCTGTAAGTGAAAATGGGTTGCAGTGATTTCTCAGACGAGCCCACCAATCCCTCCCCCGGTGAAGGCTGGCATGTGACATGTGTCTTTGTGTTGCTATCGGGAGACTCAGAGAGGACAGAGGACAGCCAAACTGGCTTCTTACACAGAAGCAGTAGCAAACACAGAACAGAGCAACCAAGTTTTTCTTACTAGAGTTAAAGACCAGAGTGGGTGGAAAGCAGGATAGCTCGAGGGATTTTAACCAGTAGGTCAGGCACTCCCCTGATTCCAGAGGTGTATGGGAATCCATGCTGTGTATGAGGTGATAACGAGGGTGGGAGGGGTCACACAACCTACCATACACTGGGCACCAGAGATGGAGAACGTTCCCTAATTCTGGACCAGCTGTAGAATGGAGGATTAACCTGGATGCAGACGACTGAACTACGTGCTTCAGGTGGGCATCTCTCAGTGGCACCTGGTTCTCCATGAAGTCTATTTCCTCACACGGGGCATCATGTTGGGTGAACTTGAAATTGAACTCCAGGCTTTCTTCCCTAAAGCTAACTGTGCGCGCGCTCTCTCTCTCTAGAGCTCCCTTTGGTAGCCTGCTCCTTCTTTCATGAGGCAGCCCTTCAGATCTCTGAAGGCAATTCTCGTGGCTATGCCTCATGTCTCCCCTCTTACCCATCTTTTCTGGAGAGCTTGGAGAGCTGTTTTTATTCACAGATGCCCCGGCGGGACTTGGTTGTATTTAGATTCACACTGAGTTTGTCCAGATGTGCCAGTAATTTCATAGGCGATATAAATTTATTCTCCAGAAAAAAGAAGATACCTGGTGTGCGTACTGATTAATGCAAGTTTGTTACTTTGGTATGGAAGGTAAAAGGCTGTGAAAACACGTGAGGTCATTTTCACCAGGTAAGGGTAGCTGTTGATGTGAAGTCCACTTTCAGGACAAGTCCTCAGCATCACAGGTCAGGACTGCCGCATGCTTTAACCGTGAGAAACTAGAGGGACACTTGTAGTGGGGCTCAGCCTTTAGTTACGACTTTGCAGAGGCAGAAGAAAATGTAATATACTTTTGCTTTTAGGGTTTGCCGCTTAAGGAGGTGAAGAACTTAGATGTAGATGGGTAGTAGCGTCATTATAAACAAGGCTCACATGTCTGTAAAGGCGTGGACTCTTTAAGAGAGGAACTTTGAAACAGAATGTCCAAGCATTTCCAGTGCGCTCTCCCTCCCCACTTGTGCGTTTGCATCAGAATTTTTTTTGGAGAAGCAGAGTTCGAGTGATATCCCGTGTGACTGAGTCGTGAGACAGTAGCAAGGATATAGCCTTCCCACATCACAGTCAGAGTGTGGCGATGGCTGCTGCTAGGGCTTTGAACCCCTTGGTATAGCTGGCATTGTGCCTTCCCCTGGTGATACCATTGACTTCTTTGGCTCGGGTGGTAGGCACCCTCATAAGCCTCATTCCTCAGTATGTATGGTCCAGAGCAGAGACTCGCGCATGCCCTGCTCCATATCTTGTTTCCCTTCTGACGGAAACAGATCCTATTCAGCATTAAACAGAACACTGGGGTCATAGTAAAGGGTCTCTGTAAACAAACATGCGTGAAAATTTCCCCAAATGAAACATTTCTTATTTTTACCAAAGCTATTAAGCCAAGGCTTTATCAAGGATTCATTTCCACAGTCAAGGGTACCTATTATTTCCTATATTGTTCATTAAGAGATGGATGATGGTGTTGGATTAAATGCAAAGATCACCAGATTCCCAGAGGCAGGGCAGCACAGATTTTAACTCTCATGGCACTAAGTCTTCTGCAGCGGCGGCCCACTGCCTTATTCTCTCCAGATCTCAGTATTGCCATCTATAAAATGTGAGTGAGAGAGAGAGACTCTGAGCATAAAGATGCCTTCTAGCTTCTCACAATCCATAATTCATGACTCCTAGCTTTAGGAAGAATAAGATGTCTTTGTTCTTTAATGGAAGTCTGATGCCAGCCATTGCTTTGAATTTCTTATTCCCTGTGCGCCCCCCCCCCCCACTAAGAACCTATGACTTAACTGCCCCACTGCCCATCTATTTATGACATTTGACAACAAATTTGTCTGAAATTACCCAAATCCCAGCCCCATTTAGGTGTGGCTGATTGCCCCAGGGGGGAGGGTTCTGACTCTGCCTTATCTGCCGCTTTGAGTTGAAATCAAGACGATGTGTCTTGGCTTCCCGCCTTCTTCTTTGGGAGACTTTCTGCGTGGTTCCAGCAGCTCCATGAACAACCAGGTCTGGGAGCAGGCTAGGATGGAGATCCTAGAAATAGGTGAAACTTGCTTATTTCATGAGTTTCTGCTCGGCATGCTTCTCAGTAGAACTGAGTACCTCCCTCCTCACAACAGCCCAAACTGTTTTCTGCTGAGTGTATAGGAGACGGACAGCCATATTTCTCTTTTGCCTCTGAGTTATTCCCCCCTCATGGGTAGAGACAGAATCTGTTGGGCTTGGGCCATGTTGGGTGAACTTTGTCCTAGGGAGATACAAACAAATGCGGAAAAACCAAGTGTAATTCACCAAAGTCCAGCTTGGAGAACCAATGACTTTGTCGGGAGTCCTTACAGAGCCTGGTTGGGTTTCTTACAGAAACACAAGTTATCCCGAAGCAATCGCACCGCAGAAAAGTCTCGTTCCACTGTGGACAATGACGTCCCATAGCTTCTGTTAACCCGCCACACACTACCTCCTTAGCACCTCCTGAGTCCATTGAGGCTACATTCAGTTGGGGCAGAGTCACATAAGTGGCTGGGGAGTGCAGGAGGGGGTGGCTGGAATCTCCAGTGAGGTGACTTCCCCTCGACCTCTGTGAGAAAGCATCCACATCCTAGAGGCTGGACCTTGAAGGTCTCTCCCAGGTTGTCACAGCTGACCTGATGCAGATGGTGGCCACTATGTTCCTATAGGGTGCTATAGTAGATTGTATCTCATGTGCAAACTTTGCCCAATATGTGGCAAAAGGAAAAGATTTGTGTTTCTCAATGTTTGCTGTGCATTGGTGCTGAGACTGTCACCTTCTGAAACAGAAAACACACCTCCTTTCCGACCCGGCCCAGCATCAGCCTGAAGTAACCCTTTCCAAGCAGTCACAGTTCTCTGACAATTAATAATCTACTGCCTCATGGCATTTTTCCGGTTCTGATAAATATTTGTTTTTTATTTCTTATCTTCCCTTATAACAAATTGTTTCTCCATTGAGGTTGTAAATTCTTTGAGGCCAGGGGCAAATACAAATAGAAGTATTTATTGCTTGGTTCTCTCTTCTTTGGGGGACTCAAATCACAAGTACAAATTGTTCTTTAGCTCAGCAATGCTCTGCTTATTTCTAAATTCTCTTTCTTTCAATTTGAATAGTTCTTAATTCTTTAATTTTCAGATTCACTCGTCTTTACTCTGAATATCTAATCTGCACATTAGTTTGCTTTAGACTGTCTTCATTGCACATATAGAATATTTAACTTGCTTTATTTGAGGCTTTAAAAAAGTCTCAATGTCTCTAATTAAATTTTGAAAAATGTGAACTATGGTTTTATTTTGTTCTGTCAATTTCAATCCCCCTGTGTGTCACTTCTGGATCCATTTTGTTTGGTTGGCCTTTTCCTCCTTTAGAGGGTCCTGTGTTCCAGGTTTTCCTTGTCTGCTAGCTTTTGATTGTGTGTCAGGCATTGTGAATTTGATCTCATTGGGTGCTAGATAGCTTGTGTCCTTGTTCATATGTCAGTGTGCTCCGGGATGCGGTTAGGTTGCTCCAAAGCCGTTTGATCTTTCTGAGTTTTGTGTTGTAAACCTTTGTTGCTCTGATTTCCCTGGACCATCGGCTCTGTGCTCTCCACTGAGATGATGTCCTGGGCTCTGCCTACTTCCTGTCCTTTCCCATCCTCCTGTTGGCCACACACTTTAACCTGGACACTCCCTTACAGGTCACACTACATGTTTTTCCTTTTAGAGATCATAGTCCTTCATTGATGGTTACTTTGGTCTTGACAATTACCTGCTTCTCTTTCTGTCCAGAGGCAGAAGGTATCTGTTTTACTGTACCTATTTGAAATTAGCCTCCATGTCTGCATTCAGGCCCCCACGAGGACGAATAAGGGGCTTTTCTCTGGGCTTCCGTTATGGCTGCATATTATAACGTTTTTCTCTTACGTTTTGTTTCCTTGAGAACAGGGAATGGCTTTTGTCTCTGGGTTTCTAACGCCTAGTAGTTTTTCAGTAAGTATTTGTTGAATGGGTGAACGAATGAACACATCAGATTCAGTTTTTAAAGTGGCAGTTTATGAACGAGTTTTGGATGTAGTTATTTTAACAAAAGTGAGGTTGCATTAGAATGGATGCAATTGAAGTTTTTCAACTTTCTAGGTAACTGTTTTCATGGCTCAGGATTTTTTCTTTTTTTGTGACCTATTTATTTTTTTGCAGCTTCTCACTGGGAGGTTTTTGTTTTTGCTTTTGTCACTTGATAGTGTTTGAAATGACATGAGGAAGGAAAGCAAGTCACCAAGAACTAAGAAGCGAATAGTCTAGTGTATGCACCATTGACATTGTCTGACTTTTGGGTAGCTCACTTTAGGGCACACCCGTGGCTGTGGGATATCCACTCCTGAAAGGATCTGAGGCGATTGTTCTTATCTCAAGTACCTTTTCCATGTTGGATATACTTGGGTAACTGCTCTGCAAATAGCCCTCAGCCTGTACGCTCTTATCAATTGGAGATAATTGACTGTGGATATGTACCACCGGGACCATAGCCAAAGACAAGTTCATGCATTTGGGTCTTAAAGGGCCAGTAGCCTGGACTGTATTTTGTGAGCCTCTCAAGGCCTTTGCTCCATCTGCTCAGCGGCTGTTGGCACCCTAGGCGACTCTGACAATGGGAAGGATGGAAAGGACTTGGAGTCAACTGCATGTAGGCTCAGTGTTAGCTGGGAAGTAGAAATTACAGCATCTCATCTGCCATGTTTCTTCTTGGAGCAGATGAAGTACTACACAGTAGTTTCCATTGTAGGTCTAGGTGTGCAGGACCCCTCCCTCTCCTCTGTAGCTTATTCAAAAGGCAGGCATCTGTCTCTGAAGTTAAATTGTACCTAGTGGCTACCAGCACTCAAGGCAAATAGGATCACGGTACCTGAGTTTCCTGTTTATTTTTTTCTCCTTAACAGTTTAATGTATGTTCATTGCTTTTAAATAAAGTGCTCATTTTCCCAGCATAGTTTCCTTGATCTAAAACACAGCCCCCGCCTCCCCCCCACTTGCTGGTGATGATATTATTAAAGATATCTTCATCCTCCCTGGTGTTTTGTTTTGTTTCCTTTCCTTCTTCTTCTAGGGATCAACAGCCAGGTTCTGGGAGGCTTCCATGAACAGATGCTCCACATTAGCCGGGCAGTTCAATTCTGCTTCTTAGATATGGATGAAGGAAGTCTCTCTGGTTTGCACAGGTGAAGACAGAGTGTATTTTGCCTATTTTCCTAGAATGGCAATGATTCTGTGGCTAAACCAAGATTAGACCCTGTCACTTTAAAGAGTCTGACTTTCTGCTTCAAGAGGAAACTGTGTTGTCTTCTGAACTACTAGTTGACTTTAACTTTGAAGTGCACTTCTTATTTAGATCTGATGACAGTGTGGTTTTTCTTCCTGTCTTGTTTCCTTGCTGGTCGGATATAGTTTCTCTGCCCTATGCTGCCTCAGAGACCCTGACAGCAAGTCTCAGTGCTATCAAGAATGCTAACCAAGATGCTTCTCCTTCTTTGCCCTATTATTTGATTCCTGTGATCTTTCCCACTATGTAATAAATTTTGTTATATTCCGCTCTATCAGGTACAGTAAGTGCCCATGTAAAGAAACAAATGCATATATGAACATATGAACAGATCAATCTCTTTATTTACCTACTTACTAGTTTTATTTACTATTCTATCCTATTTACTATTCAAGGGTCTCCAGGGTCCTAGTTTGACTGTGTAAGTGCTGTCAGGAAATAGGAAGTGGGATAGTAGAGTGAGAAATCAGTCTGTGTTAAGAGAGTCAAACAGAGAGTCTGTGAAAAGATGGTCTCAGGCTCAGCCTGCATTCACCTCACACACACACACACACACACACACACACCCCAAGTAAACAAATATTTAAAAGGTAGGTAAACACGTGATACCTTGCATACATTAGAAAAGGAGCTTGAGCTGGGTGGTGGTGGCGCACACCTTTAATCCCAGCACTTGGGAGGCAGAGGCAGGCGGATCTCTGTGAGTTCGAGACCAGCCTGGTCTACAAGAGCTAGTTCCAGGACTGGAACCAAAAAGCTACGAAGAAACCCTGTCTCGAAAATCAAAAAAAACAAAAAGAAAAAAAAAAAGAAAGAAAAGGAGCTTGACCTATCTTGTGTGCCCTTGAAGGGATGCTCAGAGCAGCTGGAGGAGTTTTGCATGTGATTTCATCTTCATGCTCCCTGCAGCTACCCAGCACAGCCCTATGGTCATCCTGCACCCTTTCTAGCTGGCTGGGATCTTGAGTTGCGTGCTCTTGACAGCAGTTAACCCTCATGCTCGCCAGTGTTTCATCACAGAGCAGACCTGTGAAGGCGATGGTCCCACGTTGTTGCCCGCAAGACTCTGTGGTGCTTCTGTTCCCACCCCCACCCCTCCACCCCTGGAAGGCAGCTTCAGATTCTCTGCCATGTTTATCTTCATTGCTAAATACTTGGAGCAGACTGGTGTGTAAATGTCCTCAAATGTTACAGAAACCTCATTGGCTTTTGCTAGTTGGTGGTCCCAAGACCAATCACCCATCCATCCTGGTGCCTGTGACTTAACCTGTACTAACTGTCCCTAGGCATCTAATCGTATTTCTCTCCACTTCCCTGCAGATAGCTCAATATCTATCCTCCTGCCTTTCCCCTCTTCCTATATCTTGACTGTTGCCCATGTGGTTTCTCTTTTACAGACAGCACCCCCCCTCCCCTGCCATTCTCCCAAAATACCC
The DNA here is from genome assembly GCF_000317375.1 of Microtus ochrogaster. Taxonomy (NCBI): domain Eukaryota; kingdom Metazoa; phylum Chordata; class Mammalia; order Rodentia; family Cricetidae; genus Microtus; species Microtus ochrogaster. The sequence continues at coordinate 67,796,152 of NC_022016.1, forward strand.
AGGACCTCCTGTTCTTTGAAGCTCACTTTCAGGGAAAGTGCGGCAAGAAAAATAAGTTCCCCTTGTCATTCTACAAAGAATTTGCTCTTTAGGTTAAATAATAAATTAACGTACGTGTTGTTTTCTTAGAATCGCGCCCGCCATAGTAGGTGGTCAGTACCTAGCTATAGCCATTACTTTGTTTAAATCCTATTAGCTGTCCATTCAGCCCTTCTGTCTCCTCTCTGCTGGACTGCTCCTGCTCCAGACTCAGGGATGCAGAAACGAGGGTGCTGTGGAGCTTGTAGACAGAGGCAAGCTTGGCTGTCCTCCACTTTCCTGGAGAGTGGTCTTGGCAGGACATTGGCCTGACCCCACTAGACCTTCCTCGCCCCTATAGTCTCTCTTCTGTTTGTTCGGGTTCCTGGTCAGAGTGAGGCAGGGGCAAGAGCAGAGGCTTCCCTATGGGCGGGGGCAGATCTGAATTCTAACCTGGTCCCTCAGCAATCAGTTCCCCACGCCAGTCTCTTCCTCTTCAGGAGAGTAACAAGGAGAGAGGCAATTATAAACTTGGCCCTGAACTTTACTCTTCTGGTTTTGTAGAAGCTGTAAAATAGCCTCATGACTATATTAATAATCCGTATTTTTTAAAATATTTATTTATTTATTTATTTATTTATTTATTTATTCTGTATACA
>NC_022016.1:67796928-67817299 GCF_000317375.1 Microtus ochrogaster
TATTTATTTATTATGTATACAATATTCTGTCTGTGTGTGTCTGCAGGCCAGAAGAGGGCACTAAATCTCATTACAGATGGTTGTAAGCCACCATGGGGTTGCTGGGAATTGAACTCATGACCTTTGGAAGAGCAGGCAATGCTCTTAACCACTGAGCCATCTCTCCAGCCCCAATAATCCGTATTTGTTAAGGTGAGGAAACTGAAGAAGAAATGTCAGGGTGCTGGTCTGTGTGAGCTCCAAAGTACGGAAAAGTCCTGGCGATTTGTGGAGGAATTGGGGGCATTCCGAAAAAGAGAACCCTGTGGGCAAGGGTCAAGGTGTAGGTCCTGGGGAGAGGTGGGCGGAGAGCAGTAATATCGAGCCAAAACCCAGGCCCACTGCACAGCTCACACCACACTTCTTGCTGTTGTGCCACAACAAACTCTGCCATGGTTACAAACATGCTACAATTTCTGACACACAGGCCAGAGGGATACTAGCTGCCATTACTGTTCTATAATTCAGGCCTTTTCTCAGCACAGGAACTCCAGGGACATTGCTTGGAACAGTTCATCAGATTTTGGGTATAAGAAGCTAGGTTAGTCTACCATTTCAAAAGGAGAATGCTTGGAGACCATCTTAAAAAAAAATAAAAAATGCCAAGCAGAATCCAGAGGAGCACAATATTAAACAAGATTCTGTATTGGAAAATTTTGTGGGGAGGGGAATGGAGGCGCTTTGGTTAGCTCATAGTGTTTTCATCAAAAGCAAAGGCATTGGTGCATTGCTCAGTCCCATAGACATCTCTTGGCATCACGGCAAATACATAGGAAAGAAGTGCACTCTTCACTGGTAGAAGCAGTCTGCCCTCTCACATCCCTCCCTTCACTTTAGTACAAAGCTGACAGTGGTTTGCTGGATGGTGTTTCAATAGAGTCAAGTTTGCTTGCCTTGAACATGACTGAACCAGAAGACTAGAATTTCGCTGTTTAGAAAGGAACTCCACTCCAGAAAAAGCCTAGCTGTCTGGGAGGGGTCTGGAACTGTTGAACACAGCAGCCTCAAGCCTTCTCCACCCTTTCCCCCATTTCAGCAGCAGAAGGCTGTTATTGCGAGCACACGATAAAACAAAGCTGTTCCCTGAGATGGGGCTGCCAGAACTTTTATCTTTGTGGTTCTCTTGAATTTGAGGCAGGGGATAATTATAGCAAATATAGGTTCAAAGTAACAGTTTCCATCCTGCTAATCGTCACTGTTTTGATTTTTCTTTCCTAAGCTTTTATTTGTTTCGGTCCCCTTTCGTGCATACAACACAATATGCATGACAAAGCAATGTATCTCAGGAAGGGCCAGGAAGTCACTTCTGGATGCTGGGTAGCCAAGAACATTTTGCAGTCCCATCTAATCACCCTGCAAGACAAATCCGAAGACAAGTTCAGCGTGTTGAAACACTTGCACACTGGGAGAAGCCAGGATCCCCTCCCCTTCCCGTTGCCCTCCCCAGCAGCTTGCTGGGGGCTCTGTTCTATCTGAGTTCTTTCTGTGATTGCCTGCTGTCAGACCAGAGAAATCTGGGTTTGGAGGAGTTCTTTAAGATCACGGTACTTAGCAATAGAGCGGAAAGGCACCAGGATGCAGAGGAAGTGTTCAGAACACTTCAGGAAATCTTGAAAGATTAAATATTTGTTCCAGTAGGCTAGCACATCAGTGTTCCCATTCTTTCTGTGACGTATGAAGTTTAGAATTGATCTCATGTATGTCCCAAGGTTTGTTAGAATGAAGAAATTGGAATATTTAGCATAGTCTATAAAGAAAGAATGTTCGTGCGGTTTTGATCTGATGCGAACAGTAAGTAATGCGTATTGCACTCTCTCTTCTCCCTTATTTCAGAGTTTCTCTTCCTGTGACATTTCCACAAAATGCTTAGAAATGAAGTTTGCTTTACTGCAGGCAGGATGCACACAGAGTCTCTCCTCTCCTCGTCTGATCTGTCTGCCAAATCTCTTGACTTCATAGCTCTCATAACCTAGCTAGTCTCCCCATGGCTGTGGGGGAGACATGGCTTTGAAAATAGAATTTTGAGTAAAGAAATCTGGAGGTTAGGGAGGGGTGGCCAGGCTCCATGGCTCCTGGTCAGTTTCAGTGCTCAGCCACATGCTGTCTTCCCTAAGGCCCTGTAAGAACCACTGCGTACTTCTTGCCTTTTTTAGAGTGTGTTTTGCCTCTTGGTATGGGTGTTTTTTGCTGTTTAATTCATAGAAGCATGTGGCCTTCCTGTGCCTTGGTACCATCCATCTGTATTGTGGGGTTATCAGGTATTTCTTGAACAACTTCGGGTTGTAGCGGGGAGTAAGCGATCCTATGCAGAGAAGCCTTTTAAGAATGATTAAGTATAGCACAGGCATAAAGTGACATAAAAATCATCAGAGCCTTTATTAGTCAATTCTACTTTTGTGACCCCATAAAATTTGATTCCTTCCAGCTCTGGCAAGGATAGGGTTTTGCCTAGCTGTCTTCCTTTAGAAAAGCTGAATGCTTGCCAATAGCCTACAGAAGTTAAGGAAGCAGCAAGATGCTCAGAGAGTTCAGGCCTCCCCAATCACCCCAGAAAAACTCTCAGGCCATTTTTGCCCAGCCTTACTGTTTGTGCCAACTCTTTGGGAACTAAGGCAACCATCTCCTCTCTCAGGTTAAAATGGTACCAAATAGAAGCCAAAACACTACAGCTCTTTAGTTCTTTCAGTCCCGTTTGCTGGAGCTGTCTGTGCCCCTGTGGCTATGATAGTGTGGAGTGGGTAAAGACAAGTGGGGCCAGGTTGGGGATTGGGCTAACAGTCTAGGAGAAGGAAGATAAAGAGACAACAGACGTTCTTGCCTCTGCAGTTTAACAAACAAGATGTCTCTGGGAAAGCCATGCTCTTCTGTGGGTTTAGGTTTCCCACGTGCGTGGTGCAAGCCTGGGCAAGACGTTTGGAGTGACCTCCAACCCTGAGGTCTCTTTTAACTTGCCCATCTGTTTGTCTGTGATAACCCAAAGCTGTGTGCCAGACTGCCTTCACAGAGTGAAGGAAGGGAGGTTATGAATCTGATGGCATATTTTAATTTTAATTTGTGTGTGCATATATGTATCTTCTCATGCACATCCTGGTGCATATGTGTGCAGTTGCCCATGGAGTCCAGTGTAGCCCATCAAATTCCCAAGAGTGTAGTTGTCTAAAGGTGGTTGTGAGCTAGCTAATGTGGGTCTTGGGAATCAAACTCCAGTCTTCTGTAAAATGGCAAGGACTTTTAGCCACTGAGGCATCTGTCTAGCCCCTGGTGGTATATTTTCAACAATCATTATTTATGATTAATCTCATTGGCTAGTTGCATTATCGAGCATTCAAAATTAGCATTGCCTTGTTTTGTCTTATCTTGGAACAGTGGACCATAGATGATGGTACTTACTCATCTAACCAATACCTGACCTTGCAAAAGAGGCAGAAGCAAACATCTGGTGGGCATACACGCTTGCATGTGCTACTATTACTACTGATGTCTGTAGTGGTGCGGGTACTTAAGTGATAGGGGCCGTTAAAATCAAGTCATCTTTCTTTATCCTGAATAAGACTGTGCCTATATGTTAGGTTCTAAGTGTTCATCTCTCCCCCCACACATATTCACACATGTGTGATGGTTTGATTAGGACTGACCCCATAGGCTCATATATTTGAATGACTGGTTATTAGAGGGTGGTCCTACTTGACCGGAATTAGGAGGTGTGGCCTTGTTGGAGTAGGTGTGCCCCTGTTGGATGAAGTTTGCCACTGGTGGTGGGCTTTGGGGTTTCAAATGCTCAAGCCAGACCCAATGTCATTCTCTCTTCTGGTTGCCTGAGGATCCAGATGTAGAATTCTCAGCTCCTTCTCCAGCATCATGTCTGTCTCTATGCCACCATGCTTCCTGACTGATGACAATGGACTAAACCTCTGAAACTGTAATCCAGCCCCAATTAAATGGTTTCCTTTATAATAGTTGCAGTGGTCACAGTGTTTTTAAACAACAATAGAAACTCTAACTAAAACATTTACGTATACATATAACTAATTTAATCTATACAACATTTTAAACTAGGTGTTTGTTATGAGGCCATAAACTAAGAAAGACAGATGAACCCTCTTCTCACATCCCTAAACTTAGCCCTATCCTTAAGTGTGAGGAGTCACTAGGAACAAAGTTCATTATCTGAATTCCATGTTCAGAGGATTCATAGACCCAGGGAATTGGGTGTGAATTGAATTCATGTGCCCAGCTGTGTTCTTTTGTACCAGTGTGGGAAGGGCCGGTACCTGAAAATTTCCACTATATCTTTAGAACTGTCCCTGTTTTGTCCTTAGCAGGACCTGCTGGGTCAGCACTACACCTGGATGAATGTTCTGGGTTGCTCGTTAGGACAGTGCATGGTCAGGTGAGCTCATAGGAAGCGGATGTCTCCAGTGTCCCTCCCTCATTTAGTTGATTGGACAATGCCTTCTCCATCCTTTGAAGCCTTCTGATTCTTCCGATCCCTTTTTCTTTGGATTTTTAGAGTCTCACGATTTTTCCTTTGTTTTAATGCATCCTTGCTGACTTCTCCAAGCTTTGTTCAGTCCACCTATGACTTTTCAAATATTTTACTATCTATAATACAGTGTTGATTAAAACTAGAACACACATACGCGTGCACACACACACACACACTCATACACACACACACACACACGTACACACACACACAAACACATACACACACCCCATTAGCTACAGATCTCAGAAACTGAGAGCATAGTCAAGGGCAAATCTTTAAAGAGTTCCAGTTATTAGAAAGATGACAAAATTCCACTACAAAATAGGTTTGTTATGCTCTTAGCCAAAGGAGTAACTGGCATGTCTCTGTTTTAATCTGGAAACTCTAACTAAAACAATACATTTACGCCTACATGTTAAAATGAAGTGGTGCACCGGCATGTGCGTGTGTGCATGCTCACATGTGTGTTTGCAGCGTGGGGGATTAAAACTAGGTCCCTATCGGTGCTGTGCAAGTTTTCTGCTGCTGATCTCCAGCCTCCCCCTTCTAATAAGCTTACAACATTGTTTCTTGTGAGCTCTTACACTGTGGCTAGGCATTGACTATGAGGTCAGGCTTGGGTTCAAATTGCAGCTGTGTTCCTGACAAGCTGGGTGACTCTGGGCAAGTTTATTTCATCTCTCAGAGTCCCCTTCCCTCTCAGAGGAGAAAGCAATAATTATATATTACTCAGAGAGCCGGAGGGAGTGAAACCAGGCATGTTTATATATTTAACGCTAGCCTTTTATAGAATAAGCACTTGATAAGCGCTGCTGTTGTTAGTGATTTTTATCATCATTAAATTAGCATCTGTAATGTGGGAGACACAGCGCTGGCCACGTAGTAGGCACCACAGCAGGCACTTTATTGGATTTGATAGCGTGCGTTCTTCTGTGAGTGAATCAGGTGAGCAACAGTAGCTTTTGATGACTGGAGCACACAGAGGCTCTGCCTTGAAGCCAGCTGTCCGCCCAGTGAGGCGGCTAGCAAGCTAACACTGGAGTGGGCAGAGCAAGGCAAACAGCCTCGAGTTGTGCTAAGGGGCACTCCCTCCCCGGCTGAAGGAGGAGAGGAGAGGGGCAGAGAGGTTACTTTCAAGAACTGCCACATGTCACCAGAATGCCCCCTCCTCCCCCGGCATCAGTGCTGTTTGGCTGTCTTCTCTTTGCCCAGGAGAAGCCAAAATGTTAAATTGGTGCAGCTTACAAGATCTGACAGAGAAATTCTTCACGTCTGGCCTGGATGTCTAAGTAAATTTGGTCTACTCCTTGTGGTCTGGGGCAAGTGCTGGAAGCCATTAGAAATGTGAACAAAACCCTCCATTCAAAGACTGCTCGTTTCCTGCTGGGGTAATCCAAGTATCAAACAGAAGAAACGTGGGTGAGGAGAACGCGGCTGCCCAGGGCAAACCCCACCAAGGTGTCTGAGAAGTCATCGCCCCAGATGACTGAGAATGTTACTTCCACTTGATCATCTTGAATAAGTGGTTTCGTTTGAAAATGAGAGCTGTGCTTCCCTCCGAGAAGGGCAGTGGGGGAATGGCCTGAGTCTTGTCAGTCAAGTTTCAGAGCTGGCTCTTTCTGCTTCCCTTGAAGTCCCAGAGTCCCTAGTTTGGGGTTTCGCTTTCATTAGTTATGGTGCAGGGTCTACTGCCTTGGACCGGGCAGCTCAGCGGCTGGCAAAGCCTTTATTAAGAAGGTTTTGTGGAGGAGCCTTCGCTTATCTCGGGAAATATCGGAGTTGCTCGTAAACTGCTTCCTTTTTGTGCAGAAATTTATTTTCTGTGACATTCCAGGTGTTCTTTTATATGGAGTTGAAAGGAATAGATTTGATAGTTAGGTTGGATTCTTTGCCCCACTAAGAAGAGTGTTTTTTCCCCTTGGTGGATTAATCGAGGTTGAAATCAGATAATCTCTGCGAGACCACTGGGTGTCCACCTACGGTGCCCTATTGCTTTAGTCTCGGCTCGGCTGTGCTGTGTGGGGAAGCTGTTCAGTGCCTGCACTTTCAGTGCTTGGGGACCTTTTTCTTTTCTTTCTTTCTTTTTTATTCCTTAGGACAGTCTCACTCCGGTCAGACTGCACTTCTGGAGAAAGAGACAAAGCCTTATTCATCGTAGTATGTGTAGTACCTCATCAGACACACAGCCAAGGCCTTTTCAAAGTAAGCGAATGAAAGGAGCATTTTTCTTAGACCTGAGTGATGGGCCAGGTGGTCTCACCCAGCAAAGGGGCTGAGCAGGCTCCTCCCCGCTTCCCCTGAGGTGCTCAGCCTCTTCTTGGGCTCCATCTCTGCCTTGCTTCTTTTCTCAAAGGCGGTGGATGCAGGAATGCCTCTCCTCTTTCTTCCTGGAGGAATTCAGCTGCAGAATTAAATAGGTGCAGCCCATTCTTTCCCACATATTATCTGTGTGAGATGTGAAGTACATGGAGAGATAGCATCGCACAGGAAGAACCCAGCCATTTCGGTGACATTTAAGGAGTCATGGCTGTACACATAGCAGCACATTGTCAGACAATGGCAGGTCTGGGTTATATCAGGAGTTGCATGGTGTTCCCTGTCAGGTTTTGTTCCCCCCTCCGAGTTGTGCTGACCTCTCAAGAGAAAATATTCCCCATCTAATAAAAGTCAGGGCAGATTTATGGGCTTGCTCCTAGCCACTTGTCCTTTCTCCTCGAACAGAAAAATAAATCTAGGAGAGGAATCATGGTCACCTTTGGACCACAGAGATGGGGGCAGGGCAGGGCAGGGCCCAGAGTTCCAACCTTCTCTGGGCTTACTTAGCTCCTTCCCAGTTCCAACTGCTGGGGGATGTTGAGACTTGTGGCCTGTTGTCAGTGGCAAAAAGGGTCATTCTCAGCCTGCTGGGCCTCACTCTGGCACCCAGGTGGGGCTGAGCCTCCCTGACCAATCGTGTTGATCTTAGTGGGAAGGGCTCTATGTAATTAGAGGCCCAGAAAAGTGTTCTTTGTTTTGTGGCCTCTGCTGTGACAGTTGCCTTTCGACCAGTTCTCCTAAGTGTCCTGTCATCATGTCATATCCTTTGTTCAACAAGGATGTGCTAAAAATTGACTCTGCCTTCAGTTCACTGTGTACTTCAGCAGTGACTTAAAACAGGTCCTGAGTGTGGGACATAGGCCTTAGTCTGGACTTCAAGGACCTTGTCACTTAGGAAGAAAGAGAAATGTGGCCAGGCCCTAGGATCTAGTGGGATGACTTGAGCAAGGGGCTTGGAATCTTGAGTTCAAATTCAGCCTTTGCAATATATTAACTTGTTTGGCTCTGGGCAAGTTCCTTAATCTTTTGAATGCTTTGAAGGGTAAATAATGCATGCCTTCCCAGAAAGGTCACTCGAGGGTTTGGCATAAGGAATGGGAAGAGCCCAGGCAAGAGCTGATGCCAAAGCATGTGCAGTTTCTGCCCGGGTCCAAGCCAGATGGGAACCCAGGGCTTCCCTGGGACTTGAGGGAAAGTGGACGTGAGCTCCCATCCATAACCAAGAAGCTTTCTCCAGTTGACAGCAGCTGGCAAAGGCAAAGTTAGTTTTCTCCAATGGAGTCTCACTGGGTACACAAACCAAACTTATAAGCAAAGGGTAGGTCCTATGCCCAGCAATAGATGGCCAACACTAAACAAACTTGATGGTATTTTTGGATTTTTTTTTTTGTCTCTTATTGTTTTGTTTGGGCTTCTCTCCCCATTTCTTCTCTTTAGTGGCCTTCCTTCCTTCCTTCTTTCCTCCCTTCCTTCCTTCCTTTCTTCCTTCTTTTCTGTGTGTATTTTTCATACATTTTTTTTGTTTTTGTTTTATTCTGGCTTGTTTGGTTTTTTTTTGATAAATGTGTTTGTTTTCTGAGTAGCAAAAAGGTATGGATTTGGAAGAGTGGGGAGGTGGGAAAGATATGACAGGAAATGAGGGAAGTATTTAAAATTATTTAATTATTATTTTCAATAAAAATAATGAGACAAAGAAGTGGTAGCACCACTTCTTTTTTTTTTTCAAAAAAAAAACAAATTTTTTTTTGTTTTTGTTTTGGATAGGTGAAGTAGATAAATCCCTACACAGGTTCTGAACAACAGGTATGTACCATTCCCCTGGGCCATCAGTACAGGAAAAAGGCACTGAGCAGTTCGTAGGGGATATGTACATAAACTGAGTGCAGAAAGATGCATGGGGTTTGGAGTGTGTTAAGGGAGAATAAACACAAAATTGCATCTGAGACATGTATTTTTACACCTCTTTGTTTGTTTTCAGTACACAGTTACTCATTCTGCATGGTTATTATTAGCATTTTTTTAAGAGGGCACTAACTGATTCCAGCCAGGCATCCTCACTCATACTTTCTGAGTGGCTAATGCTTAGCTGACATGTTATAAAGCTAATTTGTTTATAGTTGTGTCACATAATTATACACGCCGTATATAGTATGCTTTGAAATTATTATTTATTGCATAAACAGTGCCACAGAAACTGAACTCAAATCACAAGGAAGAGCGAGTGTGGGTTCGCAGCCTTGGCAAATGTGCAGCAGGGACAGCAAGCACTCAGTGTGTCACCGTTTGCAAAGATAGCTTTGGGGCTCATCAATGGGGCCTGTGCACTTTACACATGGATGTTCTCTCGTACATACCCTTGGCTTTCTGTTCTCCCCAGACTCCCACCGCACACACCATAGTAGTCATGTGTGCTGCAAACATTAATCACGTGATATTTAGAGAACCCACAGCTCAGTCTTGGGCTCTGAAGAAGAGAACCCCACCTCTATCATTATTTGGGTCCGTTCTTTGCTCCCTGGGGTAAGTAGGAATTAAGGATGGCAGAAAGAGAACCCACCGTTCGTCATCCCAGACAACGAGGTGCTTCGGTTTAGAAACTTAACAGCATTGTCTATCAGAGTGAAACAAGCTGCTTTGTCATTTACATTCAAAGACGAAGAACTGGATGGCAGTATTTAGAGGCTCTGACATGAGCTGGAGTCAGGGCTCTATATTATCAGCTTCAGCAGAGAAAGTGGGGGTGTGTGCAATTGTAAAATACGTATCTCTTTAGCTTATTCTGGAATGTTTTTACTCAGGCTCAATGCACCTGATGATGTATGTTTTGTCTTACTAAGTGTGTCTTGTCTTGGAGGCTGAGATATGTCATGGCACATCTGGGTTGACAGGGGTGGGGTTCTGGGGGAGAAAGATACTAGCTTAACACTTTCCAAAATTTTCCAAAGTGGGCACAGTGCACCTGACATTTCCTGCAACCCAGAGAAGCTGGCAATGCAGCCGAAAGTGAGAAGCAGTCTTTGAAGTTAGACAGTGGGGGTTCAAGTCTTCACTCTGGCACTAGTTTGTTAGCCTCGGGGCAAATGACTTAATGTTTCTAAAGCTATGGAGAAGATAATTATAACAGCTACCTCGCATAGTTATGGTGAGGATTAAACTGGATGGTATAAATAATACACATAACACAATGCCTGGCATGAACAATGGACACCCAATAAATATACTGTATTGTTATTTCCTGCTTCACATTGTAATTTTATTGCTTTGCAAACTGAACGTATCCTTGGAGCAAGGCAGTATTGGATCCACATATTATTTTTGGTAATTCGAAACCCAAGAGAAGTAAACAGTTCTGGTCATTGTAATAAGCATGTAGTAGATAATGTCCTTGAAATACGGTGCCTACAGAGGAAGACTATAAAAGGGGCCTCTGGTTTTAAAAAACTGTGGGACTCCAGCTGAGGAAGTTATCCCTTTCTTTGGTGAAAGCTTGTGGCCTTCAGTAATTAATGGGAGTCAACTGGGTTGTGTCATGGGGAGAGTAGATTACTTGCTACAAGAGATCGTTGCGCTACAGAGCCCCTGAAGTCCACACGCTGGAGTCCCGGTCCCTCGGTTGTGCTTACTGAATTGTGCCGCATGTTCCCCCCTGCCAAGTGCCTTGGAAGGCGTGAGAAGAACTGGAGACCAGGGAGCAGTGAGAAAACTTCTAGGCAAATGGAAACCGGTTTCCCTGCCCAAGTTTGGTGGAGCATTTGCTCTAGGCGACCAGGCAGGCTCCAGCTCCAGAGACAGCGCCTTTACACTACCCCTCCCAGTCGTTTAAAATAGAATGTAAACTGACGTGACTTGATTCTTGACATTCTATCACAGTTTGTGGATTTACCATAATGTCCATTTTTTCTCATGCTCATCCTCACTGGAGACTGACGGGTAAGCACCAGTGTGGAAGCTGGTCGGAATGGAACTCGTCCAGGAAGTGATTAGGGAACTTGCAGCTTTCTGAAGCTGGGTGCAGGGTGGATGAAGTCATTATTATTTTAATGAAACTTGTTTGAGCCGGGGTCTCTTAACCATTTGTTTTCTAGTTTTAATATTGAGTCACTAATTTACACTAATGAGACGCTGTCAAGATTGAACAACACTCTCATTCTGGATTAGCCAACATATAAGATCTAACTTGAACTGTGGCTCCACCGGGGCTGGATATTAAACTTGGTAGGGAAATAGAAACAAGCAAAGTGTCTGGTTCCAACAGAAACCACTGCATCTATGAAGAAATCCTGGCCAAGCTATTTCATCTTATGTCCAGGGGTGGTCTAGAGCAGTCCTGTCAGCAAGCAGGTATCACCCTTCCTGGGACATTTACAGACTTTTCTGTCTACTGTGCGATCCATATACATCACTCTTTTGAGAGTCATCTGGTGGATCATCCATTGTGAGAATTATTTCTTAAACCTGGGAAGCAAGCAAGGCATAGTGGAAAAGAGAAGCTTTGGGTGACATAGATATAGGTCCAGATCTCCAGTTGGCAAGGATCACATTGGCCTCCTTTTCCTTTGATTCTCTGTAACACAGAGTAGTGGTGTTTTTAGCATATTGGTATCCAGAGGATTAGTAGAGATGGCATGAGGAGCTAATGGCATGCTTGGCATCTAGTTGGTGTTCATTATAGGGAGGTTTAAAGATGTGCATACCATCCAATTAAATTCCTCCCAGATTTATTCAAGGCCACCCAGCCTCTCTTGGCCTTCTCATCCATTATCAGTTATGTGTGTGTTCTGGAAGACAATCTGATTTTATCATTAGCTCAGAAGGAAGGCAAGCCTACTGCCAAAAGATGCTTCTCTCTTCCTGTTGTATACAGGAAGGTACATATGCTATTGGGTCATCCAGTACTTAACTTCATGGTGCTAATGGTCTGTATTAATTGTGATCTTTTTTCTTTACATCATATGATAGTAAGAATATCTTGTGCTTTCATAATCTCTCTTGTTTCTCCAAACCTAGAAAAGAACTGTATGTGACTGTGGCTAGGACTGAGAAGCATCTCTGTAGAGGGTGAAACATTTTTATTGGGATAACATTTTCCTTTCTTAGTGTAGCCTCCACTTTGCTTCTCTGACCCACTGTGAGTATATCTGTTTATCTATGTCTATGTGTGAATGTGTGTGCATGTATGTATATGGGCATATGTTCATGCTAGAGGTCAGCCTTGGTGATGTCCATAGGAGCCTTCTCTCTTGACTCTTAGACAAATCTCTCATTGAGACTTGAGCTTGATGCTTAGACTAGACTGCCTTACCAGTAGATCCCAGAGATTCTGTTACCTCTGCCTCCCTAGAGCTGTGTTTACAAGTATGTACCATCATACCTGGATTTTTGTATAGGCTTTGAGGACCAAGCTCAGGTCACCATGTTGGTACAATAAGGCTAGAATGGTTTAGCCATCTCTCTAGCCCTTCCAACTCATTCTATCCTTAGAAACAAAATGGAACTGACAAACCAACATTTGTATTACAGTGATAACACCCAGAAAGAGTTAATAAGCATTGTCTGGAGCCTATCTCTGACAAGGCAACCTCTTTTTGGTGGACAAATTCCAATCTAAGAGTGAACCATACAAATATCCCAGCCCCACTGATGCAGTAAAAGAAAAAGTCCTGCCAAAAATCCCCAGAAATGGTTCAAGAAAAGAAAAGAACTCTTACTGGAAAATACATTCCCTTATGGATAAGGATGCTTGAAATCGCAGAAGATTCTTTAATTATGTCTTTTCCTATGTATTATTGTCCAAAAAATGGAAAATAATCTTAAAACAACCACAGAAATACCACACACGTGCTTAGAGCAACAGCGAAGCTTTCTATACATTTTGATTTTAATGAAGAATGTTGTGCTTGGCGCTGGTGAGCTGGCTCAGTGGCTGAGAGTGTGCACTGTTCTTGTATGGGTCCTGAGTTCAACAGCATTCATGTCAGGTGGCTCCCAATGCCTCAGGGGGCTCAACATCCTCTTTTGGCCTACACGCTCATGTACACACTCACCACACGGGTACATACATGCACATAAATAAATAATAAGTAAATGTGTTTTTAAAAGAATCAGACACTACTCCTGGGAGGCATTGTCAAACTCAGAAGCATTGTGATAGTTGTGATGGATATTTCCTCTTGGAGATGCTCCTTTTCTGGAATGTGTTTATAGATCTTGACCTTGGATGCTTCTCCTGACTCAGAAATTGGAAAGCATTTTCCTAGGGGAGCCAGGACTGAGTGTGGGCCGCTGCCATGGTTTGGACCAGCGCCGGCATGCGAGGAATCATCCCATCCTTTGCAGAGCCCTGGTGCTGGAGGCATAGCTTCTTTGTTTATGGTGAACTATAAACAATGGGCAGGGCTCTCTCCCAGAGCAAGGTGATTGCTAAGTAGATGTCTTCCCAAACTCAGTAATGAAAGAGGAACTGGCGAAGGAAGCGGAGGTGAGAAAGTGCATTTTCCTTATAATTATCTTTCACTGAAGAACCCTCTTCTCTTGTTCCGTCTCGTTTACAGTGTGGTTTGTCTCCCCACTGTTCAAACTTGTTAACTCTTTGATTTAACTGGAAAAACCTTTCTTTTCCTTCCTTTTAGGGTCTGATTCCTTTGATCTTCCGGGGGTGGTGCAGAGCTGTAAAGGGAAGGATGGGTGATGTCAAGGGTAGTGGCAGCGCAGGGCAGGAAGAGGGGCCTGGGGGTTCCAGGGCCACATCTCTACCATCCCACTAGGAGCAGGCGTGGTCTCTGCCACTTGTGCTTCTCACTTCTGTTGGATGAGCGAGTGTAACTCCCACACTTGTGAGATGCAAGCGGTCCTAAGCCGGGGAACTTTCCCTGCATGTCCTCTATGCTGATCTCTGGGTAGTAAAGACATGAGCACCCGGATGACAGCGAGGGTGCCCCGTGCGACCCTTCTCCTCTTAGTATGCTTAAGACCCTTTTGGAAACACGGCAAATACACATCCAGCAAACAGCCCTGGTTAGTCCCTTACCTTAGGACATTGTTTGGACATGTTCTCTTGTTCTGTGCTGAATGCGTTCTAGTGTGTCACTGCTTTTCATAAAATGCTGCGCAAGCATCTGAGCAGCATGCCCCAGACACTGTCCATGAGCCCTGTGTGCAGAAAGCATGTTACTGTCCTCCTGCTGGAAAAGGCAGTTTCTTGGATTTCTGCGAGACCACCGTGCTTCAACAGGTGGACGGTAGAGTGACGGCTGGGAGGACACCCCGAAGTCAGTGGCCCCCGTTTGAATGCAATTGCCACTTAGTTTGGCCCTCAGGGGAGCTTACATAACCGCTCTGCATCTCAATGTATTCATCTGTAAAACCGAGTATGCCATGTTAAGTTTTACTGACCTCCCTACAAAAAGCACTCACGTTTTATTGTCTAGGGCACAGCTGACTTTTCTGTTGAGGCTTTGCCATTCGGTAGGACTCTGTTTAAACCCTCATTCCAACAGCGTCTGTTCCTATGTGGTTACCTCACCTTTTTTCACCGGCTCTTTTACCTCATCTGCAGAAGGCATGTAAAAGCAAACATCCACGGCAGTGTTGGTCCCTCCCTACGTAATATTCTTGAAGATAGTAGATGTAGTTTATACTTCTTGTGACCGTAATGGATATTTCTTGAAATTTTTTTTAAAGTCTACCCCTTCTGCCGTATTGATAGCTGCCTCTTAATTATAAGAGTTAATATTCAAATTGAACCTTCACTTTAGGTATCAGTGTATAGTGGAAGAACGATGTTCTTATATGTTACTTCAAGCCATGTTCTTACAAGTAAGTCTTTTGCCTGGTTGTTTGGAAGGCTGTAGTCTTTGCCACCAGACACTGTGTAGTTTACTTGAGTTTTAGGATAAATTAGCCTGCAGGATCCCTTTTCTCCTTAGCAATTGGTGTCAAAAATTCCTAAGAAATATTGGGCCTGGTATCCAATAGTGTTTCAGATGGTTTGTGGGTTGAGTGTATAATCAGGTGAGTAGCAAAGGTTACAGCCAATATTCCTGGGACTCTGGGGCTCATTTTTCTTGTGTCCATAAAGCTTTGAACAAAAGACTTTAGACTATTTTTAAAAAATGGTTTATAGTTATTAATGTTTTCAAATCCTGGTTGGATTTTAAAGGTAAGTTAAACTGCTAAAGTGAATATAAATTAAAACCAGTTAAACAGAGGAGTTCCTACCCCTTTCTGCCTTTGGTGTGCCTAGAATTCCATAAATTTTAAGGGTTTCGAAAGCCCTGCCTTGTTTTGAGTGTTTCTAATAAGAAGGAGTGGAGTGGCTCACACCTCCTGAGACATACAACAGTTGCCGAGGAATGCCACTTGGCACTCACATAAAGAAAACGCTAGTCTGTTGATTCATAAAAAATGTGTGGCTGATTTTCCTGGGACATGTGCATTATTTTCACGAAAAAAATTCATTTTTCACTCCCTCCTACTCTGTACATTACTTGCACGCATTTGCAATGCATCAACTCTGATCTCCAACGTTTCCGATCCCTCCTTTCTCTCCCTGTCTCCATCCAGCTACCCATGGAGACAAAGATCACACCAGGAAGGGGATTGTTTTTTTTTCTTTTTCCTGATGTTTGCATAAAATCATGACTTTATTATTTATTCTTTGTGAATTTCACATCATGCACCCCAATCCCACTCATTTCCCAGTCCTTTCATATTCTCCCTCCCCTCTTGTACCTCCCCGCCTCCCCCCCAAATTAAAATTTAAATAAAAAAAACCTCACCATGGGAGCTGCGGTGTGTCACACACTATAGTCTTTTTTATTGTTTTCTTGAGACAGGGTTTCTCTGTGGCTTTGGAGCCTGTCCTGGAACTAGCTCTTGTAGACCAGGCTGGCCTCCAACTCACAGAGAACCACCTGCCTCTGCCTCCTGAGTGCTGGAATTAAAGACGTGCGCTACCACTGCCCAGGGCTCTTTTGTCCAAATGGCTTTGCATGCAAGTGTTTATCACCCTGAGTTACTGGTCTGGTTCAAGGCCTCTGGCTTCTGCTACACCATCAATATTGGATGGTTGCAGGCACTACTCTCAGATATCCTGCTGTTGCCCATGCTATGGAAATCCTGCAGCTCTGGTTCTGCAGGACTGGCCCCTTCACACGCTCCAGCAGCTCGTAGATGAGATGGATGTGGGGCTGGGCCAACTCAAAAAGCCTGGATCTGGACCTGGGTGGTAGCTGAGTTGGTTAGCCCGCCAGCTCTCCCATACCCAAGCCATCAGGGCCAACTCTCTGATGCTGCCCTGGTGAGGGGAAAGGTCAGCTCTCCCTCACCAGTGGCACCAGCACCAGCTCTGCCCAGGTAAGGGACAAGGTCAGTTTTCCCACACCCATTCCAGGCATGGCCAGTGAATGGAGGGGCCAGCTCAGTTCAGCCCTTAGACAGCAACATGGTCTCTGGTAGCAGCTTAGACTACAGATGTTTGCATGGCCTTTGATGGGAACATGGGCATCAACACAGACCACTGCTGTGGCAGGGCTATGGACCTAGACATGGCCCTTGGTGCCAGCATGACCCAGCACATCACCAGGCTACTCACATCAGGCTATCAATTACCACCGCTGCATCTCTGGTCCCGTCTCTCTTCTTAGCACACAAACCACTCTACTTTTCTTTCTCTTCCATCTTTCTATCCCTCCCACCTTACCAGGGTGAGTGGGCGACCTGGGGAATTTTCTTAAATACCCCATTTTCCTATATGCAAGGGGCAGAGGGAGAAATAGTCTCAGTGTATCTGCAGATGAGCCACTAGGAGACAAATGGAAAACTGTTTTCATAAAAGAGTGTGTGTATGTGTGCCTGTGTATGTGTGGATGTATATACCTGTGTATTGTGTATATGTGCATGTGTATGTGTGCCTGCGAATGTGTGTATGTGCTTTTGTGCATGTGTTTGTATGTGTATCTATGTATATGTGCCTGTGTATGTGTGTGTGTGCATGCATATGTTCCTGTGTATGTGTGTCTATGTGCATGTGTATATGTGCCTGTGAGTGTGTGCATGTGTGTATGTGTGTGTGTACATGCACGTGTATGCTTATCTCTCCACCCTTCTTCATTATGTTTTCTGAAGTGTTAATGTGATTTAGCTTGGCTGTACCAAAATGAGGTCATGCTGACAGCTTCACTCCCTAAACCCAGAGCTCACTGAGTGAAGACTGAAAAGCTCATCCAGTAAGAATCTTGGTTTCTCGTCATTGTCAGTGGGGCTGCCAGAAAAAAGTGAGCAGCCCGTGCTGGCTTAGGGAGCGATGACTTTCCTGCAATGAAAGCAGCGTGTTTATTTATTTTTACTTCTGAAAGATCTTCATAGAAAATCTGGATTGGCACGGGATTAGTGCTCACTTCTCTATCTCAGACATTCAGTTTGCGAAGCTGAGGTGAGGCAGGTGATTTCCTTTCAGATGCCTGATGTAGAGGAAAGAGAAGCAACTTTCAGTTTAATCCTCATTCAGCCACCAAGTCTCAAAGAGGCCGTAGTTTCGCCCTGACTTGAAAGAAAAAAAATATTTCCCAGGGTGCACAGTGAGTGTCTTTCCAGTGGGAAGCCATAGGGGTTAAAAATGGCCTTTGGTACCAGATCCACGGAGACTGAGCCCACAGTGGACAAGGCTGGCTCAGCTCCCACATTTGTATGAGGGGCGATGCAGGGATATGAAGGCGCCTGGAGAGAGGCTAGCAGAAAGTGATAGGCCCTAGAGGGGGTGTGACAGGCAGGAAAGACACCCTGCGTTTGGGGACGACAACAGCAGCTCCTCAGGGCGAGGCAGATGACTTGGAAATCACATTGTGTCGCATTCAGACTGCAGGCAACCTCCGTATCTTCCTTTGTGGGCTGTCCTGAAAACAGTTCTCAGGGAAGATTTAGGCTTCTGATATAAAAGGAAAACTGATCAGCTTCTTGTTCAGAAGAAATGACCTGTGAGGACATTTCGGGAGGAAACCGGTGGACGGATGATGTGGAGCCCATTTAGTGCGTGCCATCCAAGCTCCTCACTGGGCTGGGAAAAAAACCACGGCATCCTTGTTGCCATGATCAGAGTGGCTATGTGGTTCGCTACTATGGGATGGCCAAACTCCCTTTCGAAGGCCTGGCTCTCATCACAGGACTACCTCCAGGGGCCTCTTTGTCCCCTTTCTCTGGTTCATTCCAGCCCTTTCTCCTGACACCTGCTTCCTGCACCTTGTTTTAACACACAACCTCAAGCCACTGTCTGGGCAGGTGCTTTGGCATCAGAGAGTCCATAATGGTATTTTCCTCCTTCTCTGTCAGCGTGGAGAGTGCACCAGCATCTGCCCATGGGGACCCAAAGACAAGGGGGTCTGATAGGATGCCCAAAAATGCTTATGAGCACTTGGCTTCCGGACCTACCTTAGCACCCTTAAGCTTCTATGTCTTTCTCACTTGCTTTGGAGACACTCTGCCATCCTTTGGCAGTGAGGAGCTGGTTAGAAACAAACCCCATTGCTCCTTACTCAGCCGTGGTGCCCCCAGTAGCAGCCTCGAGACCATCTTGCCTTCTCATCGATCACCATACTGCAGCTTGTATTCCAACCCAGTCTGATTACCGGCCCGCTTCATAGAAAACCCTTTCCTGGCTCTCACCAAAGGACTGAAGCTGGTGGGGCTTGTTTTTCAGGACTCTGGATGTGACTGTAGTTTTATTCCCAATCCCTTCCTTTCCCACAATGGCTGAGACAGAGCCCTTTCTGCTCCCATTCTCCGCCCTGCTCCCTACAGACCCCATCCTCTCCATAAGCATGCTCCAACTCCCGTAGCAACCACGTGTCTGTTCTCTCCTGTCCAGGAAGGCGAAGGCCATGGTTGGTTAAGCCACTCTTCTGTGTGAAGCCAGCCACTTCACAGATTCTGAATGCCGTCTACTGAGGACTTCACTCATTTACTCACTTTTCTCTAATAGTTTTAACAACAGAATAGACTAAAACATATTGCATGGACAGTTTAATTTAAAAGAAAAGCAACCTATGAGTCGGGAGAGAAATGGGAGCCTCGGGATATTGCAATGAGTCAGCTCTTATAGTAAGAACAGGAACACAATGTACAAATACAGATGTCAGCACCTTGCGGTGCTAAGAAAGGGGGACGTAACTCCATCCAGGTTATGCATTTAATTACCGTGCCAGTAGGGTCTGGCTGTTATTTGAGGCTGGCCCAGAGCTTGCTTCCTACCAAGAGCTGCTTCAGGCTGGACTCCTTCTGTTTTAGCCTTTGGAGTACTGGGATTACAGGTGTGTGCTGCCATACCTAGTTCAGATTGGTTGATTAGGTGCCCAGAAATTATGAAATAATCTTTTATACAATAAGCAATCTCTTACTGGACCCTGGGGAGATGACTCATGGCTTAAGCACTCACCGTGCAAGCCTGAGGA
The DNA here is from genome assembly GCF_000317375.1 of Microtus ochrogaster. Taxonomy (NCBI): domain Eukaryota; kingdom Metazoa; phylum Chordata; class Mammalia; order Rodentia; family Cricetidae; genus Microtus; species Microtus ochrogaster. Next base: position 67,816,216 of record NC_022016.1, read on the forward strand.
CCTGAGCTGGGATTTCCCAGCACCCACGTGAAAGAAGAGGAGCTCTCCTGTGTCCTCTGAACTGGGAAGTGGAGATGAGATTGGTAGCTCCTGAGGCCTTGCTGCCCGGCCAGCTTATTGCCGAATTGATGAACACTGTGCTCCCTGAGAGATCATGTCTTAAAAATAAATAAGGTGCAGAGAAATCGGGGAAGACACTCCAGTGTGGACCTCCAGTCTCTACATGTACCTGCAAAAGTGAGGCACCCCCCGCATGCATATACCGTGGTACCCAAAAGTGAGAGCACTCCCCGCATGCATATACCGTGGTACCCAAAAGTGAGAGCACCCCCCGCATGCATATACCGTGGTACCCAAAAGTGAAGGTACTCCCCGCATGCATATACCATGGTACCTGCAAAAGCGAGGACACCCCCCCGCATGCATATACCGTGGTACCCACAAATAGACAACACCTATCTCATGCCCACGGAAGCTTCTCTCGGTGCCGTGTGCATGACTTCCGCTATCCCCTAGTGTGGTTTTGTCAAAGGAAGGGGGTCTGTGAGAGAACGTGGCTGGGCTAAGGTAGAGATAAAATCCTCGAGCGACAGCCTGCGATGTGGTATGACGACCTAAGGTCGCAAATGTTGGGGTACTTGCCCTTTCTGACAATGTTTCTTGTGTGTATTCTGTGCTGACAGGATTCTCTGGCCAGGGAAGCTTCTGTATCTCATCTGAGTTAGCTCTCAGAAACGGTGAATACACATCCTCAGACCCAGAGAAGTCTGACGGCCAGGGGGGACTGTTCAGCTTCGACAGCTCCTGGTCCTTCAAACCTAATTAATGGCAGAACTTTGATTTGCTTTGCTTTGACTTTTGCAATGCTGGATATTAAACTCAGGATCTTATGCCTACTAAGTAAGTATTCTGTTCCCTTGTCTAAATGTTAGTTCAGGACTTCTCTCGACAAGAACCCAAGCAAATGCTAATATACCTTTAAAGTCATCCATCTATTTTGGTGAGAAGAAAGTTGAAATACAATTTCAAAATTCATAGTTACGGTGGAGTGCTCAGTAAAAGGAAGAGGGAGAGGGAGAGGGAG
>NC_022016.1:67817493-67825120 GCF_000317375.1 Microtus ochrogaster
GGGGCTAGGTTGCCAGATCTGCTCTGTCTCATCCCTATGACAGTGGAAGCGTCCTAACGTCTTTGGGCCCACATTCCCAGCTGTGGGATATGGCTAACGACAGTGGTGACGAGGGGTCTCCTTAGGGTTAAATGTGATGATTCCAGGCAGCACTGAGAGCCAGTCCTGCTTCAAAGACACAGCTTAATATATGTTGGCTATGATTATTAGTATTGCTGATTAAACGATGCCAAAGAATTAATAAGCATGGAAAGATCAGAGCCTTTTGCTTAGAACAAAATCCAGAAATGTCTAATGGCCAAAGTATTCTTCCCATGGAGCCCTTCCAGCCCGAGGCTGGGATATGTTTAGAAGCTGACGGGCAAAGAGGTTCCAAGATGGGGAGAACCTGTAGACTTCCTCTTAGCAGAGAGGACCACAGTGGGTGCTCAGAACTGCCAGGGAAGTCATGCTGTACAAGTGCCCTCTAATCAGTGATTGTAATCAGCCTGGATGGCTGAACGTAACACCTTCCTTTAAACTGTTGCTTTAAGGGATGTGTTGCCTAAGCCTGGGGGTACACATCTGTCACGTCAGCACTTGGGAGATATGGAGACAGTCCAAGAACACTGTGACAGAATGTCGACCGGATGATTGGAGGGAGGGACAAGCTTATTTTGGCTTATCATTTCCGAACTTACGGTTCATCATGGCAGGAAGGCTCAGCCTGTGGCAGTGGGATTGTGAGGAAGTGGTGTATTCGCATTGTAGCAAACAGACAGCAGAGAAAGCAGGCTGAAGCCAGAGGCATATATATATATATATAGACACACACACATACATATACATATACATATATGTATATATATATAGCCTTCAAAGGCCCATTACTTGTGACATGCTCCCACCTGGCAGGCCTTAGTTCCCAAAGGCTTTCACAACCTGTACGACCCACCACCGGTTGGAGACATTTCATATTAAATCATGGCGCCCTTCCTCTGTCCCCTCTCCCTTCGGTTCTGCTACCCACCTCCCATACAAGGTTCCAGATTGTGGTTTAAGTACAATACTAGAAATTCCTCAGGTTCTTGAAAGTTAGTTATGGAAATGAAGAAGATCTTCCTGCCTCAACCCTCTCCTCCTCCTCATTGGGAAAGTCTGTTTTGTGCATACTATGAATGTGTAGTCATAGTGTTGGGGATGGAGTGGAAGGCCTAAAATACCCTTTCCTCAGCTAGAGTTGCATAAAGAAGGGCTAATTTGTAAATCATGACTAGCTCTCAGACATGCTTCTGTTTCTGTCTTTCCATGTGCATAACTGCTCTTGTTCTCATCAACAGGCTGTCTCTTCCCAGCACTGCAGTGGGGTAATAAATGATTCTCCTTATGACTTTTGCTTTCCTTTTAAGTAGCTATCTGTGGCCTATCCCATGAGGAGGCAATCTTCATGAAACTTGTTTCTTGGGTATTAACTTTGGTAGACCCCGGAAGCAGCCAAAGTTTTCTACCCCTGTCATTTAGACTTTCTAAAATTACCCTCAGCCCTTAGGTGTTAGGATACATACGTACAGTTGAGAAGATACTCAAACTGCTTCTAGGCCCTTCAGCAAGTATGAGGAATGAGGTGAGAGCCGTGGGCAGGCCTTATGGCCGGTGCATGAATGAAAAGACAGCGAGACAAGCTGGCTAGTCTTCCTGGGCATTTTGCTCAGAATTGGGTGGAGAAAGGTCATAAGCATGGTGGTCATTTGGCATTCTCTAATGCGAATTAAGGTTAGAGAACAATGGCCACCTCTTGTCACAACCAGAACGATTTTTGTGGTGATCTTATGTGTCCATGGGGAAATCCATTTCGATAAGCTAGACCTCTGTTAAAGCAGCCATTTACTGAGTTAGTTTTCTGTGCAACCATTTTCTAGGCCTACCATTATGAAGGTGACTATGGTTTGTGTGCTGAAGGAAAGATGGCGTATCATAGGGTTTCAAGGTGAGGGTCAGATCCAGGGAATTGATGAGTAACAGCTGCCTGGAGGGTTGTGTGGGGCCCCATTCTGCAGCAGAGTGATCAGCACTGTCTTCCAAGAGGGTAGAAAAGGAGAGAATGGTGAATGTTTTCTTTTCTGTTCTTGGTCTTCTGGGAGACAGGTGGGCTATTGTGGTTCAAGACGATAGGTGGTATAGGAAAAGATCGTGCAAAGTGCTGTGGAAACAGCTAATTCTGTGTAGGGCACAGAAGAGGGAGCTTTTGAATCAAGGCATGGCACATTTATAAGCATGTATCTGATGAACTGACCAAAAAGGCAGGCAAAGGAGACACAGACAGAAATGGGCCAAGGACAGTAGGAAAGGTGCTAGCTTTCTGTGTACTAGGAATACATACATTTCCACTAGGGCCATGCAGGGCACGCTTGGGTGTTGAATTCCAGAAGGATTCTGACACAGCACCATCTTGAAAATATTTTTCTAGAAGGATGTCCCCAGTGGTGCCCTTCCAACTCTGACCCCTGACCCCTGGCCCCTTTGTTTCCAATGAGATGATTAGACCAAGGTGGCATATATGGTGATTATATTAGTTGGACACACAAGTCTGGAAAGGAAAAATAAAATTGTGCTTTGGTTCAAGGGACCAGTAATACTTGATCAGTAGATCAAGGGATCGGGCCAAGACAGATACTTGGCCTGGCAGTAACGGACATGAAAAGGAACATATTTGGCTTGCAAATCTATCCATCATAAGCATGATGTGATCACATTCAGAAAATAGCAAGATTGAACAAAGAGTGAAATAGACAGAAATCCTCTCTACTCCCGTTATGGTTGCATCATGGAAGAAACATTCATTGTGAAGAGCTATGAAGAGAAAAAGTAAATGGCATGTGTCCAGAGGAGAATTAGTGTACTGAGATGTTCTGAGGTCGTTGAAGCTGGAAATAACACACACACACACACACACACACACACACACACACACACACACACACACCCTATCCTCAAATATTGCTGAGGTAGTCTAAAAGTCAGGTATATGTTGGATAGAATCTCTCGGAGTGTCTCTGTGTCTCTGACTCTGTCTCTTTCTCTCACACACATGGGGTGGGGAGCAGTTAGACAGTTATAAAAGGTAAGTTTTCAATGTTATAGAAAGAATTTATGGATTACATGAATTTTGAGCCCCAAAGGATCTTCCAATTCTGAGAATTCCCCTCCCTTCTGGCAAAAATAACATCCCCATGCTGTACTGTTTTGTTAAGGCCAGAAAACGAACATTTATACATTTGAATCTGGTCTTCAAGGTGTCTCTTGGCTAGGAAGATTTCCTGTTAGGGCAGGTTTCTTGCCTTGCTATAGTGACAATGGGACTTTTCTGTCTCTTTTCTGGACCTTGCTTGTTCTGTTTTTAGAGTCTCCACCCTCTCTAAAACAAAGGCCTCCCCCTTTCCCTACTTCCTGGGCCAGTTACCCTAAGACACTGAGTAACACTGCACTGGAATGAAGGCACTTTCCAGTAAAAATAGCAGTAACCTGCAGGAGGCGGCACTGAAGCTTCCTTTCCCAACTCCAAGCTTTTGCTGCCCCTGTTATGGCTGAGTGAAATGAGCTGCTCTCGGAGTCCAGAGAATACAAGCTGCCCCACTGCTGATTGGCGTCCTGTGCTAGTCTCGACTCTGCAGCCTGTGTTGTCTCTGGCCATCAGCCCGTCAGATGTTTTGGCAGCCTCAGTGCTGACTCTGACTTCTCACGCCAGGTTGTTTTGTTGCTGTGTGAATGGGCTTCCCATCATCACGACCCCACCCCCGAGGCTGGTTCAGGAGGAATCCACCCAGAAGGCTTTGAGGATGGGAGAGTCACGGATATATACCATGGTCATCTGCAGACCCCGTGGGGTAGCTTAGTGGCCAGGCATTATTCTACTCTGTTGATTGGCCAGCTCTCAGAGAGAGGACGGATGAGGGGGAAGAGCACACACAGGCCAAGCAGGGATCCAGTGCTGGCTCACAATTTCTTTCAAAAACTTGCCTACTAATCACCTGTTTCCATTGCCAGGAATGCTTGACTGACTAATGACAACAAGACAAAAGCAGGGAAGGAGGAGCATCCTGGGTTCTGCCCAGAGCAGTAATTCCTTCCCGCCATGCAGGCCATTTGGTGGTTTGGGTGCAGACAGTGTGGCTGGTCCTTTTCTTCTCTCCCTGATAGCTGGCCAGCAGCCCTCCTTAAGAAGTTGGACTCTGTACCACTTCAATGGCCTCTCTCCAGGGCTTCCCATAGCCTTGTGACTTACTCATTCCTCTTAGTCTTCCAGCTGCTGTTCCTGGGAACTCTGTAAGGTCAATGCTAGAGTCCACACCTCTGGATGTCCCTTGAAGGTTGCAGATCTTTTCTCCCAGTGTCTTCTCACACAGGTCTGTCCCAGTGCCACGGGCCTAGGATGCCCCAGCTTACAGTCTACCGTCTTCATTCTGGCCATAAAGAGCGAAAACCAGAGGTACAATGTTGCAGGCAGTTGGTGACAAGAACCAAGATCTGGCCTCTTAAGACACATTTGAGGGTGTTTTGTTGTCTCTCACATTAAAACATTGCCAGGACAAAGAAGAAGAAAATGTGTCTCTGTAGACAGACATAGTCCAAGGGAGAAGACAGCATTTGTATTGAGCATTTTGACTCATATATGGAAGATTCCAGTAAATAGAGGCAAGAACAAAATGCTCTGAGGATACAGGGGTGTTGTTTACTGGTTTATCGAAGAGAAATGGAGAAAGTGCCTCTGTGAGCTGCAGGGATGGAGTGGTTCAGTGGACAGGGTGACTGACTGAGTTCAAGTTTCCCTTTCCGGCTTGCTCTCTTTGTGTCCTGAGAGGGGAGAATATGGGCAGGGGGCCCACAAAAGATTGGGTCTTAGAGAGGGAAACCAGGAGAAAGCTTACCTGAGCCATGTCATCTGGTCCCAGGCCTCTGTCTTGATTTTCTAATGCCCCTCACCTGCTTTTCTGCTCTCTGGGAATTGAAGTCCAGCACTGGTTTTGGATACACTGTTGCTGCGGCTGGGGAGGTTAATTCTTCTGGGTGTGACAGTCACCTGTGTTAAAGACTCTTATGGGACACTCTTTCTCTTGGAAGAATGGCATTTGTGCTGGGTTATTTAGCAGGGCCCTTTCTGAGCTACCATCCTTGTTCTCAGGACGTCGCTGTATGACTCTTGCCCATTTCCCCGCATCATGATTTGTGTGGGAGCTGGGCTATAGTCGTTGGTAATCCTTCTGCAGCAAAGCTAGCTGGTCAGCAGATGTTCTCAGACGAGGGTGCTGCAGGTTTCTGGGTCTTTCCCATGAAGACTGGCTACTACACCGTGTCCCTTAGGGCTGGCATGTCTCTCCTATCCAAAAGAGACTCTTATTTTAAAAGTGAAGAACTTACTCACCCCCAACCAGATCTAGACCTGATGGAGAATCCTAAGGTCTCTGAGCCATTATTAGGAGATGGCCCCAAAGAGAGAAAGAAACTGAATGATTACAGTTAATCTGGATAGGTGATGTTTTCTTGCTCCATGTAAATATGAATGGAAGAATTTTTGCACCTTTCCCTATTCCTCCCTTTCTTAGATGGGTTTCCAGGCTGACAGTGCAGGAGACTGAGTCATTCTGTTGGGAGAATGGCCTTGAGAGTGGGTGGGTTTAGGCATCTCTGAGGGAGAGAAGAGGGGCCATGTAGGAGCTCACCTTACTGTGCCCTGTCATTTCCTATTTGGCTTGAAAGATTGGGGGGAGTTGGGGTGCACAGCAGACTATGCTTGCCCATGGGAATACGTGCAGGGAAGACGAGGGTGTGGACTTGACATCCTGAGAGGTCAAAACAAAGTGATTTTGGGGTAGGATTCATAAGGTAAGTTTTGGACTGCTAACTTATTCTTTTAATTGACATGGATGAACTATAAATGTCCATTTGTGAAACATGAAATTACTTCCTAAAGCAGGTCAGAGACATTCCTGTCATTCCAGAAAGTTCTCTTGCATGCCCTTCCTGTCCTTTCCACCCAGCTGGTTCCCTTACCACATACCTCTACCCATTCACTGCCTGACTTCTTCCATACCTGTTACACAGAGAGCGTTTTTGTTTGTTTGTTTTAAAGAAAACAAATGTTCATCATTACTCGTGTGATTGCTAAATGGAAGTGGTGGTGGTGGTCCATTTAGGAATGTGATTTAATCACACAAATAATTGCCCAGTTGGGAGCAGTCTTCAAGTCTCCGACACGGTAGGCCTTATTTCTGAAAGGACCCTAAGAATACACTGTACAACAGAGCAGGTGGTGGCAATAATCATTGTCCATGTGTCCTGGCCTCTTTTGTTCTAAATGTTCCCTTGTGACACTCCATGATAAGTACCATTTTCCTATTGTACATGGAGTGAAACTGAAGCTCAGAGGGATAAAGGACACCTGCTGGGGCCATAGGGTCATCAATTCTGGTTTAACCTCAGGAGACTTTGTGTCCAGTGTCACCCAGGTCTGTGAGTGGTGGACCCTTAAGTGAGGAGCAGCTAGATGCAACTTCTTTTTGAAGATACTGCCTATCCAAGAGTATTTTCATTTTCTCATTATTTTTTTAAAATATTTACATTTGTAAACACTATAGTTCCCCTGTTTAACATCAGTGGATATCTGTAAATCAGACCTGGTGCCCAAGGCAGGAAGCCTGAGAATATGTGCCATTAAGACTGGTAACTTTTCCAGTAGTTTTTCCTCTCAGAGAAAAATATCGAGATTAACCTAAAATCAAGTATTGGCTATTGAAAATCTGCAATAGAGCAATTATTGAGATTCTGGCAATTACTGATTCTATGACTTTCACTTCCATAGCTTCTGTGTGAGTGCCCAACAGCAGTCACACGTGGATTCGGCATTTGATACTTACCATCCTGCATCACACTCATTGGCTTAGCTAGTTGTTGCTTTATAACAAATAATCTGCAAACATAGCAGGTTGAAATACTTGCATCTTCCACAACATTTAAAGATCAGGACTTGGTAAGATGGGTAGCCCCGTAACTCATGAGATTGAAGTTGATCCGCTGGTGTGTGTTTGAGGTTGACCTGGGGTTGGAAGTTCTGTTTCTGGGCTCACTTGGTGACTGCCATCATGGGTGAGTTTTTCAGCTCCTGAGCATCTCCAAAGCACTGCTCACGACATGCCTTATCCAGAACGAGGACCAGAGTGAGTGACGAGAGAGTCCCCCATGGAGCCAACGTCCTTTGCAACTTCATTTCAGAAGAGCCACACTGTTGTTTCTGCCATCTGCTATCAGCTGTAGAGCTTGTCCCTGGCGCAGTGGTGAACGTAGGAAGGGACCACAAAAGGAGATGATGCATAAATAGCAGGACCATCTTGACAGATCCTTACCCTAGGCGTTATCAACCTTACTTTACTGATGAGAAATGGATGTTCAGAGAGATTCAAAAGTCCCCAAATCATACCTCCAAGGAGTGAGCAGACTGGGATTTGGACACTGATCTAACAACCTATATTACCTATGTTTTCTAAATGAAGACCCAAGACTGGGAAGCCTCAAGAAAGAACAATGCATGTTCCTAAGAGAACCCTAAACTACACACACACACACACACACACACACACACACACACACACACACA
>NC_022016.1:67825570-67827380 GCF_000317375.1 Microtus ochrogaster
ATTGAATATGAATGAAACTACCCTGTAGGTAATACTCTGCTTTTCTCTTCTGGGATAAGAGTAAAATGAAATCTCATTCACAAATATTTCGAGGACACTAGCAAACTCTGAGAGTGTAGCCGGAGTGTTTTCGTCTTGAAGTGGTTGGTGAGAAGATGGTGTTTTCCCTGACCATATAAGCCACCCTGGCTTACCACATCCAGGAGAGGACATTTATATAGCTGCTTTTGCTTCAAGAGGATCTGACCACTGAGATAAATCTTCCTGTCATGACCTACTTAAGGGGAGTTCATTTTAGGGAAATAATTTGGGGAGATGGGGGTGTTATATGGTCTCTAGCTGGGTCATTAAAAATGTAAACATTTATCTACTTTTTAATGTTCATACCAAAGCAAGTAAAAGCTACACACGTTGCTGAATCTCCTCCTCTTTGGAAACCTTGGAAATCTTATAGAAACTTGATGATGTTGCCATCTTACTGTTCTTCTCAAATTCTTTCCTAATTTTCAGGTTTGTCCTGGCGAGTATAATGGGATTCCTTATTCATTCCCAACATTCTTCCCTTTAGCACTTATTTTGTGCTATTGCGATGCTAGAAGTAATAGGTATAAAATTCCCATAATGGATGAGGGGTGAACACAACGGACTCCTTGATTTAAGTCGCTCATAGTCCACGGGAGACCCATACACTGATGGCTACAGCCTTATAAGCAGCCACAGAGGAGGGAGTCCTTGGATTGGCGTGGGGGTGCAGGAAGACTTCACAGGTGTGAAGAAGGCGGAACTGAGAGTAGACGTGTTGGGAGGGGGTTCTGGATGAAAGCAGCAGCAACCGAGGGACTGAGACGAGGGAGAGTGGCAGCAAGGGGCTGGAGAGAACCCGTTGTCAGTCACACAGCGGACAGACAGTCTGGCTTGTTCGCGAACAACAACTTGCCAGGGCCCTCCCTGGCAGTGCTCTTTCTGCCTTCTTAATTTCAGCAACCGGAATGTTGAGCTTTTCCCGGGCTGTCCCATTTCCAAAGGTTGCATCATAGATTCCGGAAGACACTCCTTGGCAAGGATAATAATAATATATTGTTATTTATTCCCATTGCCATGGCTAACAACACTTTAAAAAGCACATTTTTCTGCTTGATGATCATCATGACCCCTGGGAAGAGATCTCTGAGGCATCACATGGCTCTCCAAGAGACAGGTGTGGGAGTGTCTCCTATCAAACCAAGTTTTCAAGGCAAACCCACCAAATGCTAATCCCTCCAGTGTTCTTGAGGCTTACAGCTGTCACAAGTTCCAGGTCGCGAAGAAAATCTCCCTGTGAAATTGATTATGTAATGGTTTCCATTTGACCTGGAGGTTAGATGCGTCTTTAAGCAAATGAAGGAAACTGAGTGTGCCTTCTGAAGCAGGGTTTACATGAGGAGCAGGCTAGTATTTGTCTCCGTGCTGTTACACATTACACCTGTGGCACGTTCAACTGCAGCTCGCTGCGGCTGTATTTACTATTCCCCAGATGAGCGAGCTGGGGAAGGCACAGTTAGTTGCATGCTATTTCCTCAAATTCCTCAACTAGTGAGTAGAGAGGGAAGGCTTTGACTATTCCATTTTCTCCCTAACAGGGAGCCCCATGCTTATGCAAGCCTGTATTGGAGTACAGCCAGTAGTCCTGCGTTGGCTCAACCCTTCTGCCACTAACGAGTCCTACAAATTTAGACAAGCTGGCATGTTTCTCCTTCCTTCCATTTCTCATCTGAAGCATGGAGAGAATAAAAAGGGCTCCTGGTCCTGCAGTTATGTAGCTATATATATG
>NC_022016.1:67828160-67836020 GCF_000317375.1 Microtus ochrogaster
ATATGTGTATGGACTTTTAATTTTTTAAAAACTATATGGTTCTCTTTTGGTCTTTGATTGAGTTCCAGGTATATCAGGGCAGCAGGCTTCCTTTTTTTTTTTTTTTTTTTTTTTTTTTTTTTTGTCACTGGATGACATTAAAATAGTGGTGGTTCTCTCCAAAGAGGATTAATGGATAGGATTGTTTTGGTAAGTTTGTAAATGAAAGCAGTTTAATGGTGCTGGAAAACACCACACCTCTCCTTTCTCCTTTGTGTATCCCCTGCATTGGTGCAGTTGGTATTCATGAGCCTGGTGCTTAAGGCCATCAGGTTCAGAATGATGGATCTAATGTGGAAATGTAGGGGCTTGAGAGGATGGAGAAACCCGAGAAAGGAGAAGCAGAAGGGGTCTGCTCCTCAGCTATTTACTCCCAGAAACAATTGCCCTGTGCATCACAGGTCGGGGAACTTGATGGTGAGTTAGCAAAGCAGAGGAAATGGAAACATTAGTTACAAATACAATTCACGCACTGTAGTTCACTGGGATTGGCCGATAGATTAGAAGGGACATAGCCATACGGTCCAAACCTGTTCTCTGCCAAGAACAGCACACCTTACTTGTACTCTCTGCATTTGGCCAAGATTGTGGCACTTCAGACCTTTGACAGGGATGTGGGGGTCCTGCAGTACTTGTTTTTCCTCAGCTCCCAAAAGTTCTTGGCTATGAACTGTACGAATTTTGTGCAAATGCAGAATGCCTTAGTGAAATATAATTGGAGCATACACAACACCAACAAAACTTTACAGTGTGGTTGTATTTCATGTAAGAGCGAGGGAAGAGTTATAAAGCTCCCTAGATAAATGCTCTGAATTGCTTAAGGTAGAGATGGCATAAGGCAGCATGCTAGCACAATAGCATGGAGTCACAACAGCGTGCATGCTAGCTGGCCAGCGCAGATGCTTGGACGGTGTTCCTAGACCTTTAAGTTCTTGTAATGGGTTCATGTTCTTCTTGGACACAGCGTTATTACTCGGGTGCAGAACCACAAACAAATCACCCGCGTTTTCCTCCACAGATAAACAACAGACACATATAGTTTCAGAAATTCCTTTTGGTAGCAGGTAATGTTTCAGTGTTTGGGTGTCTGCTTCCCTTCTGTGTTCTCAGATTGCGATTATTTCTATGGAAAGGTGATCCCTGAACCTTGACGTGATGTGGTTTCTGTTCTACTGCTTGGGCTCCATGCTATGGAGTCTTTCTCCTGGGGGGTTGCTGACTACTCTTTCCTCTGAACGGCTTCCTTAATTGGTAGGTACTGAAGATTGCTTCCAGGAGCTGCCCTTTCTACTTTAAACTGACTTGTCAAATTAAAAGTGTTCCTCCCTCATCTAAGCCAGGAGCTGGGTTCTGTGTCCACATCACGTGATCAGCCTAGGCCAGTGATGCTAGCAAAGCATTGGAATTGATTGACAGGATGCTGAGGAAAAACTGACTGGTCTCTGGGTGCCCAATGAGCCAGCCTGAAATTTATTATAAATAGAGGAGGAGCTGGCCACTGGAAATGGGAGAGGTGACCCCTGCATTTTGTTTGCTCCCTCCTCTAAGATGGTTCCTCCCAGCAAGGCTCCTCAAGTGTGTCTGATGTCTCAACTTAATCCATGTACAAGAAAAGGACCAGATTTTGATTTCTGACTCTTGCTGATTATTCACTAAATTTAGGTAAATCTCTTAAACTGTTTGAGTTTAATAATAGTGAGCCTGGAGAGCTACTAAATGGGTCAAATGAAGGAAAAGTTGTGGGAATGCTTTGTAAACTCTACAAGGTCATAAAACATGAGTTGTTATCATTAGCAGTATTTTACTGAAGACTTTTCCTACAGCCTCTTCAGCTGTTTGAACTTTGTCTTGCTCAGAGCTAGCAGCTGGCACTACCTCTGGTCTGTCACACGCTCACCTGTGATGTTAATACCCTTAGGTATTCACTATAACAATATTGTAATTTAAATATTTTGAAATTAGTTTTTCACTATCTAAAAAGTGATCTTTGGTAGAAAGGATATGCATAGTACGTGAAAATTTTAAATCATAGAATTGTGTCTGTGGAATTATTGACACTATGAGGGTCCTGAAGATACCCAGACAAATGTCTGTTCCTTGGACATTTCCTGTTCTGGTTTACTGGTAGAGGACAGAACTGAATGAACAGTGTGTGTGTGTGTGTGTGGGGTGTTAGTTAGGGTTTCTATTGCTGTGCAGAGACACCATGACTACAGCAACTCTTATAAAGAAAATTAATTACAATTCCAGAGGTTCAGTCCACTGTTGTCATGAAGGGGAGCGTGGTGGCATGCAGGCAGACATGGCTTTGACTACATCTCGATCAGAAGGCAACACGTGTAGACTATTTCACTGGGTGAAGCTTGAGCAGATCTCAAAGCCCACTCCATAGTGACACACACTTCCTCCAACAAGAGCATTCCCACAAACATACCGTAGTAAGAAAGCCACAACTTCTAATAGGGTCACTCTCTTTAGGGACCATTTTCTTTCAAACCACCACAGTGGGTACTTTTTTCTCATTGGGGTTATATATCCCAAGAGTGTTCTGGTTCTAGAGTAGTCCATTTTTGCACATTTTCTGAATTTACTTGGAATTGTTTGCTTCTCCTTTCTCTCTCTCCATCTCAAATGTAAGCTCCATGAGCCTCCGAGCTATGGCTCGAGAAAGTGTTTATTTCAATGCCTGCTCTGGTGCCATGTTTCCGCTGGAACAGCATCGGCTCCTGGAAGCCGGAGGTTTAGTGTCTCCTGCTCACCAGTGTATCCCCAGAATGCTGTCTGATACACATGGGGCCCCAATATTGGTCAAATGAACTGTCACACTGTGTTAGATAAAAAGAGCATGTCATAACTCATAATCCTTGGAAACCCCATGGACAAACGCAAGCAATACACTTTTGTTTGTTCAGAGAGAACCTTGTGTGTGGTGGGATGGGAGACTCGGCTTCAGGTAGAAAGGGAGATGGGGAGTAGGAAGGGAGACGGGAAAGAAACGGAAAGAAGAGGAGCAAAAGAGCAACCAGCGTGGAGTGACCAGTAAGAGGCAGACAGGAAGTACAGGAGAAGGGAGGAGGCAGGCGGGAAAATGGAAGAGAGCTTAAGAGCTGACTGAGAGTCTAGAGAGAATCTTGCTGTTTGATTTTCTCCCTTCCAGGATCCTTTACCCCTCTTAAGACTTTATGATCTGCCTGCCCTAGGAGAACACAAGTCTCCCAGTCCTAGAATAGGCAAGTGAAGCTAATAAATATCCAGAAAGCGTGTGTCGCTCTGTAGAAGCAGTACGTGGAGTACTTTTGCCTTGCGCTGAGAAACAGTCACATGTGACTCATGGCCGCTTTACACAGCTAGACAGATTTTCAGATTTGGGGAAGTGTACTCAATGGCCTCAGTGCACCCCTAACTAGTATGTTGATTTTGCCTCCTAACTCAGTCTCTTATCTTTGACTCATGAGTTTCTCCACAGAAATCCACATTCAGAAGTTTTGGGGTGATTTGATTGGCTGCAACTGTATGCACATCCCGGGATACACCCACTCCGAGGCACAGTGTGCCCCAGCTGCAAGCCCAGTTGAATCGTCCAGCATAGGGTTCCTTTCGAACCCTTAACTTCTCCCCTCTTTGTATGTCAAAGGTAATGTTAAAAATGCCCATTCTACAGATTAGGTAAGATTATGAAAGGGCAGTTCATGGGACCTGGCATCCATCCTCGTTGTTTGAAGCCAAAAGCCAAGGTTCTTTTCAGTGATGCTGTAGCTCTGTTACCAAAAGTAATTGGGCCTGTGAGCTGCACAAAACCTCTTAGTGCTGCTGTGAACCAGCTGGTACGAGAAGCTCTTACTCTTGGTTCTACTGTCAATCTAGGTGGAGGGGTGGAGGACCATTTCATGGTTAAAGAAGAGAGAAGCACTCAAGTACCAGAACAGATTGGGAGAGCTTTTATTTTTCCTTAAAGGGACTGTGGTAATTCTTCCCCCTAGAGATAGAACTGTAAGGGCCTGTCAGCCGTTCTGGGGCTGGGGGAAGTGTGGAGGGATGGGAGCTTACGGGGACTGAAGTGCCCTTTGCCAGGCAAGTTTGTTTGCTCATCATACCATTTTCACACTTAGCACCAAGTCTGATTTGGTTTGGAGAAAGGTATTTCCAAGAAGCCATTTTTACTATATGGGGGGTAAAAAGTTGACTTCAACGAGTGTCTTAATTTTCTTTGGCTGGGTGTCTGGTAACCATGTGTCAGAGTGTGGTATGTATGTGGGAATCTCAGATATGAGTCAGTTCTGTCTCTGAGCCATAAATGAAAAAAAATTGAGGCTCATGTTGTTTCTACATTGTACCCCTTTGCTGGTTTTTCTTAATTTTTGATAATGCTTTAGCAAAAAAAGATAGAAATTGTATACAATTCCACATTTAAGTGGAAACCACTGTTAATGTTTGTATTTTTGACTTATGTGGAAATTTTTTCATTTCATGTTCTCTCTCCATATATATGCGTGTGTGCCTGTGTGTGTGTGTGTGTGTGTGTGCGCACACACGCGTGCATATGTGCATCTCTATCTACGTGTTACAGTTTTTCTGAGGCAGAGACTTGCCATGTAGGAGCTGGTCACACACTCACCATCCGCCAGCCTCCTTCTCTCAAGTTTTTCTTCTCCCAATTAGGAAACAGTGACAGATAGTATTTACCATGGCTCTCTCTGTGTTAGGCACTTTCCTGATGCTCGCTCTGACTATTAACTCACTTATTCTAACAAAGCTCTGTGATGTGGCAGCACTATTATCCTTGCCCCCACTTTAGAGATGGGGACACCGAGGGCCTCTTTTCTTCCAGATTAGCCCACTTCAGTTCACTGAAACAGGCACAGTTAGTTATTAGACTCCTACTCAATATCTAGTCCCCCCTTTTTTCTTTCTTAAGAGAACCCTGATTGTGGGGATCAAGAATGCACTTTGCAGAAAAACGTTTCCCAGATTCCCTCGCTGCTGAATAGCCATGCCACATTGTTTAATCACTGAGAGCAGTAGGAGGGGCCCAGACAACTCCCTGCCTTTTCTTTCTAATGGTTTCAGAGCCCCGTTTGTGTTTTGTTCTGTTGAGGCTGGGGCAGACTCCAGGTCATTTTTCCTTCCTGGCTCACCCTTGAGTCATTCATCTGAAATGTAGTTGGATTCATTAGTAGTGCCTGTTATTCTTATTTCATCCCATCCCCACTGGTTTTCTTTATTGATACTAGTTTTATGTGTAAAACTGTACCATGGTCTAGAGAGTCATATGTGGAACATAGGAAAAATGTATGCGTTACATATGGAAACAAGCATACATGTAAGGGTTATTATACATATACACACACACATGAACTTATTGTTTTTCTTACATAACAGCTATAGAAACTTTCATAATGAAGGTTTGGTGTAGATCATTATGAGGAATGGAATACTATTGAGAACAAGGAGTAAGTTTGGAGAAGGTCACTTGTCCTTAGAAATGGCTTTATGAGGGCAGCTGCACTTGAACAGGGTCAACAAATGCCTGACATGGCAGCCTGCGGAAGTTTGTCAAGACATAGATAGAAAAAAGCAGAGGAGCAAGCGGACAGTTTAATGTCAGCCAAGAGGGACCAGGCCAGGGGCATCAGGCCAGAGGAGCCTCACAGTGGAGGCCATATCTACCCAGCTGGAGAATGTGACCCTTTGGGGACAATGTGAGAAGGTGGTTATCAGGTGACAGCAGAGCCCTAGCGTTGTAGTGTTGTGTGCATATCCTGCTTTATGAGGTTTGTAGAGAGTTTGAGGATTTTTCTAATGATTTGGTTTATATTAACACCACATGTCTGTGTTAGGAGAAGCCAGGCCCCAATAAATGAGAGCATTTTCTCAGAGCCAGGGGGCGACAGAGTCGGAGAGAGCAGCACACTTGACTCACACTCTCAGGACCTAAGAGCTCAAGAGAGTAGGAGGTGACCCTGTGCTTCTTAGACCTGGGAGGCGTCAACCTTTGCCAGCTTCTTTGCACTGTTTGAGTCACTGAATCCCAAATACTCAAGTTCATCAAGACTGGAAGCAATTTTCAAATGGCCTGTTATGGAATGGACCCTGTCCTCTTCTCTGCCACACATAAGGATATGACGTATTTGGATGCAGGGTCTTTGAGGAAGAAATTAATTAAGATGAGGTCACTGGATAGGGCCTCAGTCCAGTATGATCAGTGTCCCTAGGAGGAGAGAAGACTAGGGTTTGTGTGACTAGAGCAAGGGCCCTTTGAAGTAGCTACAGAGATTCCATAAGTCAAGGAAGCCGACTTCATGAGAAACCATCACTGTGAGCCATTTTTCTTTCAATCTTAAAGCCTCCAGGAAAGCAAGAAAATGAATTTCTGTTGTGCAAGGCACAATCTGGTGGTACTTTGTCATTACAGTCCTCACAAACCAACCAACCAACCAATCAACCAACCAACCAACCAACCAACCAACCAACCAACCAACCAACCCATGACTTAACTTTCTCTTTAGGGATTCTGGTGCCCTTACCCTGCTCTGATACCGTGTTGTGGCTTTTCAGTACGCTTATCCCTAAGAGTCCTCGCTGGACCCCGTTGCATGTTCCCACCACAGCCATGGTGTCTCGGAGGCAATAGAAGGAAGCCCATCCCAGATCTGAGGAAAGCAGTACGGATAGAGGCTCTAATGTCAAGGCTCTAAGGTGGCCATTCCCTGCTAGGTAAGCTTTGCATCCCCTGAGTGCGATGCGGTGGTTGAGCTAGCAACCTCTATGGTCATTCCATGCTCCTCTATCCCACACGCTGGGGAAAGAAGCAGCATTCTGGTTTAAAATGCATGAAGGGTTATAGGTATTTTTTTTTTTAAATCAGATCATTTTAACTTTTTAAATTTTCTAAAATATTATGTCTTGCATGTTGCTAACAGGATTTATAAATAAGGCAACCAGACCTATTGTTTTTTTTCTCCCTTATGCTTGTATTATATGTGGAGGGAGCTAATCATTTAGCCAATGCGAATGGCAGAGCATCAGAAAAACATGCACTCATGTTACCAGACAGTGCGCACTAGTAGATGTAGACTGAATGTCACATGCAGGAAAGACGAGGCTGGCGAAAGCCGTCACAAGTTTCTCCTTAGGATGTGTTATCTGGGTCTCAGCAGACTCTCACTGTCATGGAAACAGCTACCTTGTGTCTGCCTTGTCGTCCTCGCAAAGAAAGAGTGTCCTAGAGCCCGTGCAAAGGAGGCAGACTCAGAAATGGCAGATGCAGCCACGTAATCTCCTCAGGAAAGGAGCAAGTTCAAGGTCAAGTACAACTGAATTCTCCCCGCGACGAGCATAGCCAGTTATTTAGCTCACTAATAATTAAATCAAATAATGCACTTGAGGTTACTGGGGCAAAATAGCTTAGCGGATATCATAATCACTGTCAGCTTTAAGCTAAGCATGCCCAAACTTTGCCATTTACAGTGGCCTTCTGTTGTCTTGATTCCTGTGACCATTTCCTGGAGAATGGATTACAGGGACAGGTGAAACCCAACTCTCATATTACATAGTGAAGGACTAAACTTGGCAATGACCTTGCTCCAGGGTCCCTTTCTAGGACTTGGTGAAAGGCTATCCACCCGTTAGCCCTACAACAAGAACTTCTTGCTCTTACATGCCTACATGCACAGATAGGATTCTGATAACTCAGAGCTTTAGCTTAAGATTGATGATGGGCCAACTCCTCCCATGTCCTCTTTTGTTGATGGCAAAGGTCCCTTTGGAAAGAGATCTTGTTTCATCTCCAAAGTCCACAGGCTGTTATTCTCTCTCCTCTCT
>NC_022016.1:67836120-67864300 GCF_000317375.1 Microtus ochrogaster
GTGTGTGTGTGTGTGTGTGTGTGTGTGTGTGTGTGTGTTTGTAAAAGACATGTTGTGTAAGCCTCAGAATGACCTTTCTGAGAATCTCATGCAGCAGCTTGTGGCTATTCGGGCTTTCTCTTGCATTTCTCTTAAATGCATATCCAGCTGTGCTCATTCCCTTAAGGCCCCCTGTGCCTGCTCAAGGTTAAACCTGCAGTCAACTCTGAGTGTCCAGAGGGTAATTACCCAGATGCATCTGGGAGGGGTTTAGCCCGTTGTGCCCCACCCTCCCCACCAGATTCGTGGGGGAGAATCACGTGTGTGCGAGAGAGGCACAGCTAGTGAAAGTCACACCCCATCCCCAGAGGTCATTTGATCTTGTCAAATATGCTTTTACAGAACATGTATGCTTTAGGTCTATCTTAGCTCCTGGAACAACAGACTCCATCTTGTTCACCTCTGACAAATAAAACTTTTTAGTTTTGGTGGAAAGCAAAGGGACACATCTCCCTCAGATCACAGTGAAGTGACTATTGGATTGTTCCTTTACTGAGAACAGCAGACAAGAGAGAAAAGTTGTGAAAATTCTATTCACGGAAGCCCGGGAAGAAGGCAGAATGACAGGCCTGGAAAGGAGCGCTCTGTGGATGCTGTGGGCTAGCATTTGGGAGCAGAGTTGGTTAAAAGTGAGATGTGTGTATACTTGCTTAGCTTGGGACCACCTCTCTCCATAATTCTTCTCTCAGATACTCCTGGGTCTCATGGGTGTGAGTTTGAGGTGGGATCCCATAGGCAGGGATGCTCTAACTCCTGAGTCCTTGATGCTACCTCTAGCAGCACAGGACAGCACCAGCACTCTGCATGGGGACCTGGCAGTGTCCTTGGAGGTGGAAGTGCGTGTACTCCAGCCACAGACTTTTGACACCTGGACAGCCTCAGGCAGGTTGCCAACGTCTGTTGGGTACCAGTTTCCCTCTCTGTAACAGGGCCATTGAGACTCACCTTGGACAAAATGAAGCCAACTATGTTAAGTCTTTGGTACATCCTGAAGTATTAGATATTTGATGGTAATTACTATTTTATCACAAGCTTTGTCAAAACCCACGTATGTGGCTAGAGGTGGGTCATGCTGGGTAGGTGGCTGGCCTTTGGTTCTCATGGGAAAATATGAAACTTTATGATACAATCCCTTTATAAGTTTGAACACTTCCAGTCCCTTTGTGACCCTTGGTTTACTGTAAGACAACCTGTGGTTCTCAGCTTATGGGTTGTGACCCCCTACAGGGTTACATTCCAGATATCTGGTGTATAACATATTTACATTGCAATTCATAACAGCAGCAACATTACAGTTACGAAGTAGCAACAAAATTATTTTCTGGTTGTGGGGTCACCACAGCATGGGGAACTGAATTAAAGGGTGGTGGCACTGGGAAGGTTTGAGAAACACTGCTCGGAGAAAACACTCAAGCTTGACCGCATTTAGCAGCGTGCAATGTTGCTATGGCTCAGATTAGGTTTTGGTCAAGATGTTTTAAGACTTGAGATGCTTCTCATTTGCGGATTTTTAACAAGGACCTGGGCAGGTTACAGACAGTGTGAGTAGCAGACAAGTAATTCTCATTCTCCTATGAAGGCCAGAGAAAGAAAACAGTTGGGTTGTCCCCCTAGAGTTCTAAATTGAAGACCCCTCCCCAAACCAGAATTTGTTCTGCTGAGTAGCTGGCCCTCCCAGTGTCCCTAACTTCTTTGTTGGTAATGTTCTGTAATGCTCATGGTGCTCTGCATTCCGGGGCATTTTAGTTTTGACGTTATCATATGAGCTCAGAGTACTTCTGGGAAGCAGATTAGGAGAGGAAACCCTGGGCTGGATTTCCTGGGACCGTGCAGTCAAGAGTTCTCAGGTATGGAAGTCATCCTTGGGTCTTTTGCCAAAAAAATTCTTATATCTCTCACTGAAACAAGCTTCCCATGAAGGGCCGGAGCTCTGTCTTTTATAAATGGGTAGAGAAAAAGCAAAGATGATGTCACAGCTGGAAACAGGAGATGAAAACTCTGTCTTGTTTATGATTTCCATCTTTTTTTATAGTTTTTGTAGTTTTCTTGGGTAAACAGCAGTTAGACATTAGATTATATAGGTTAAATTCAAGTGCACAAATAATGTATTAAAATATCTTATAGTCTAGTCATAACTAGTATTAATATTTTGCTGTATAATAACTGCATATGTTACATTTTATATTTACCTATATGAATATGCATTCATCAGAATGCCCCTAATTTCCCCATACTTTTTATAACCTATCTTCAGTAACAAAGCGTGTTTCCAATTGTCCACAGTCAGTAGCATGGGGCTCAGATTGTGCACCTACCCCGACAGGTTCACCCTGCCTCCCTCTGTGCTCCAGGCTGCTCGCTGGGGAAAGCCAGTCCTTGCTCCTACCACCTTATGCATTCCATCTGCAGGAGAGGCTGCACACTGGCCGGCATAGCTCCAGATGCAGTGGAGCCCTGCAGTTCTGATCTGGGGCTGGGGGTGGGGGTGGGGACCATATCAGTCCTCAAAGCCCTGGTTTCTTCCAGGAGGCCAGGTCTCGGATGAAGACTGCACTACTAGGAACTGACTTCTCCTCAGGGGCTGGCTAATACAAGCCAGATGTGCAGGGAATTCAGGCCACGCAGGGTCAAGGTGAGGTAGGAGAGAAGGAAGTTCTCTGAGCCATGGTAGGGCTTGTGCTGTTGCTCCATCCTGCCTCATGTTCCTTTCCCCACCTGCTTTCTACCTGACCTCACCCTCCCTTGCCTGCCCCTTAAAGCTCCTTTCTTTGCTCTCTCCCTCTTTCCCTTCCCCCCTCTCTCCCTCCCTCCATTTTCTCCCTCTCTTCTTCCCCAACCTGAGATGCCTGATAGCCACCACATATGAAGGCACAATCCATCCCTTTTAGTTAGTGTAGCTTCTATTGGTTATTACTGCACGTGACTACACTTGAGGTTGTGTTTTGCTGATGTTATCTTCAGCGTTCATCTGCAAAACAAAACAAAACAAAACAAAACAAAAAACAACCAAAAAAAAGAAAAAAACAAACCTTGAAACCCATGCTTCTCCTCATTCTCCCCACCAAGAAGAGCTGGAAGACACAAACAAGACATGGTAGCTTTTTATCCTCTGTATGACCTCCAGGCTGCAGAGAGACAGAGAGACAGAGAGAGAGAGAGAGAGACAGAGAGAGAGAGAGAGAGAGAGAGAGAGAGGACTCAGACAGAGCTCAGTCCACCCAGCCTCACCCCCACCCCCACCTCCTTTCAAGTGTGGGAGGTTTGAAGGCTACACACATTTTCCCAGGACGAGGCGCTGTACGCATCTGGGTCGGCTTTGTTCCCGGTTTTTCTTTTTTCAAGTTAATCAGCGTGAGTAACTGCTACATGAAACCGAGGGGAAAATGGAATAAATATGTTGGAAGTGCTTGAAATTGATAGGCACTTGCTGATTGTCCTCAGCCTCACTTCCTGGCCTCGTTTTAAAACATTCAAAGAGTCTGAACAATGCTTGAGAGTTGTTTGGCATGCTGGAAAACCGTCTTGTCTCTAACGTGGAAGAACTTTGATCTCCTCGCTTCCTGGTCTAAGAGTGTGGGAGAGGGAGGAGAAGGACTCACACTCTGGGGTATAAGGACCCACAGAGCTGAGCAGTCTTCCAAAGATTATCTTCCCCTTTTTCTTCTTCTTTGAGGTGGGCAGTATTTTGCTATATGGCCCAGACTGGCTTCAAACTTCTGGGCTCAAGTGATCCTCCTGCCTCAGCATCTCAAGTTGGTGATTCTAGAGATATGTGTCTCCTCACCTGGGGGCTCCCTTTGTAAGACTCTTATCTATTGCCTAGTGCAGTGCACCCAATCTAGCCTGCAGTGCCCTGATCTGTTTTGGTTTCTTGAGGCAGAAACACTGGACTAATAGAGAACTGCCCCAGATACCCACATAGGAAGAAATGGGAGCTCTGGATGTGGCTTAGTGATGGGCGTTGCCTGACATGAGTGAGCTCTCAGGTACTAGAGCCAAACAAAATAAACCCACTGGACAAATGCTAGAAATGTCAGCTAGCAGAGCGATGATGTACATGACGAGACAGCGCTGTTGTCAGGCATTGCTCATCGTTATCGTCACAGGAAGGACTCCACGGCTGACTTAGAGATGGGCGGGTCCTGTGAAGGCAGAAATGGTGCAGGAAGGCTATGCCCAGGGTCACATGGAGATGATAATGTGGGGAAGACTAGGGCTAGAATTCTGAACTGAGACTTCTGAGTTCGTGCTTGAAATGTGGTCCTGGATTCCCATCCCTTCAAGCCTTTCTCTGAACCGTGGAACACCTCACTCAGCGGTGTGAACACCAGCCTCGCGCTTGGACTGTCTCCAGGCTCCACTTCCCGTTGACTGCTTGACTCTCTGACCTCCTCCTTCCTCTGTGTGACTGAGAGGACTGTGACTCTCAGGGTGCCTGGCACAGTGTCATCTACGGGAGACCTTCAAGAGCATGCGTGGAAGCAAACTTGCTGGCATGTCATTCAGTAGATGGAGACCTTCCTCCGGTGTGGTCTGTGCTGTGCCACACCCTTTTACTCAAGTCTGGGATATATGTTTCTAGATTTTTCTCTAAGAGGGAAATAGGGTTCCCAGAGACTCAAGGGATAGCTTGTTCCTTATGTGTACTGGTCACTTCAGGAGATCCTCAGAGAAGAAAGTCACAGGAGAGCGCTAGGACCCGCGCTTCGTCATTATGCTTCTAAGCTTGTGCACTCCATTTTGAACCCAGGAAGCTTGTAGCATAAATTCTAGATTGAGAAGGCCTGGGTTTGAAGCTACCCTTGTATTCACAGGCAGGCATCATTTTTCTACCTGTGAAACAGATAACAGCTGCTGCCTCCAAGGGTAGCTTTTGCGGCCTCTGGGTATAGCATGATATCATGCCTATTATAATGTCGCTAATACAGAATGAACTAAAGTTTAAGTATATAAGTGTTGCCCTGAGAGGAATGGGGAAGACACCATGAGGAAGAGGCTAGGTTCATTCAACAAGCATTTCTTTAAACACACACACACACACACACACACACACACGACTTTATTTTATGTGTGCGTGTGTGCCTGAGTGTATGTTTGTATATTACATGGGTATAAGAGCCCACAGAGGTCAAAAGTATCAGACCCTCTGGAATTGGAGTTACAGAGGGTTGTGAGTTGCCATGTGGGTGCTTGGAACGGAACCCAGGTCCTCTGTAAGTGTGGCAAGCGTTCTTAACTGCTGTGCCGTCCCTTTACACCCTCAGCGAACATCTCTTGAGAACCTAGTGTGTGTGATGTTTATTGGTGCTGTAGGTGATAAGGACCAAGACACAGTCTTGCCATCTACCCCAGGTGTTCTTAGTCTTGTGGTGACAGATAAAGTTTGTCTGAATTTGAAGAGATTCGAAGAGAAGATGGACCTAAAAGGCAGGGTTTACAGTGTACCTTGGTACCCAGGGATCTCTTCGGAGTATTGGAGAAAGGCAGCCAGGCTCTGGCCTAGACTTGGAAGAGGAAGAGTTTACTTAGAGGGGCTCGGAGGGGTTAGAGAGGATGGATGGCTCATAGAATGTAAAGAGATGAGAATGCAGTGGCTTGGTGCTGGCCAAGGTAGGGAATAAGCAGGCCAGGGCGGGGGTGGGGGCAGCAGCAGGACCTGAGACAGCTAAAATGAGCATCTGGACAGGTTCTTTTCAGTCATGGGAGGCTGTGAACTCTTTAAGGGGTTAACAAGGTGGCGGCTCTCATCTCATCCTTGGGGCCCTTCGATCTGTCCTTCAGCTGCTCCGCTCTCAGTCCTGGGAGGCAGGATATCCTTCATCACGATTGGGATTAACCAAACAAATTAACCTTGGTGGAAGGGGAAGCACTCTGGATAAGAGATAGGCAGATTCCACTGTGTCCCGTAGCGACAGTCAGCTTTGCTGGCACTACTTAGCTGGGTCATTTAATTTTCCACCCCACTCTAAAAACTGTTGAGTTTTTAAAAAAGGAAAAAGAAAAGGCGGGGGGGACCCAAAACCTGCATCTTCGGGAATGCAGTGTGGTTTTACTTCTGGGAAGGAGTGATGAAAATTGAGCCGCTCAAGTTTTCTATCACTTGATAAAGGGCAGAGTATATAAATGTAGTTGTAAAACTCTCTCTCCGAACTGTTCTTAAAGGAAAAGCTGCCTGTGCATAAATGATGTAAGTTCCCTGCTGCAATGCAAGCTTTTCTTCTGTTCTTTACACGCTTTTCCAAGGAGGTGGCAAATCTCCAATGTTTTCAGCACGGGTTTCAAGTGTAAGGCCCAACCTCAACCTTAGCAACAAAGACAGTCCCAAAAGGAGGGGGATGACTTGGGGGGTAAGTGTGCATCTGGGAGTGAATGGCCTGTCTCTTGTCACCGCCTTTCCCCATGGTGGTGGTAGTTCTTGTTTACCTAATGTGTTTGTTGAGCAGCTACTCAGCCATTAGCTACACACTCCTCAGTGGTGGTTTATTTTGGACCGTGACTCTGTGCTCCACCCGCTGCCTCCTTCGATTTTCTTAGCTGGGCTTAGGATGATCACAGGACTTGACCATTCTGTCATCGTCTTTCTCTCTGGGAGGCTAGTCTAGAGCCCTCCGTGAACTCTCTGTCCCAGCTTTTTGGATAGGGGCAAGGGGAGATGCTCATAAAAACTAAGGAGGCTGGAAGGCTCTGCTGGTTCTGGCTGATGCTTTGGAATGGCTTTTCATGGCATGCGAGTGCTCTATTGTCTGCCATCTAGGGCCTTGTCCTAGCAATCCATTGCCCATGAATGCCAGCTTCGCTTGGAGCCTCTGCTAGCCATGCAGACTCAGGTACAGGGGAAGGCCTGATGTGCTTCTGAGAAAAAACACTGTAGCAGTGTTGGGAGCTGTAGATTAGCTAACAAAAGCTCTGGCTACACTCCAAGGAGCTGTTAGTGTTTTCAAACAAGTGTTCTGAGATGTGGCACACTATGAAATCTGTAATCCCAGCATGTGGGATGTGGAGGAAGGAGTACCAGGAGTTCAAGGCCAGCCTAGGACAGATAGCCAGATTCTACGGAAAACAGTTAGAAGCATTTGGTAGCCTATAATGTAGATATGTACTCACATCAACAGATGCAAATAAGTAAAACCTAAAAATGTAGAAATGGGGGTATTAATAGGTGATGCGGAAGAGTGGGGTGAACGCATGGGACATAAAAGAGAAAAAGAGACTTGAGAGAGGCTACTAGGGTAAATCAGGGTGACTGAGGATGGGGACAGGAACAGGAAGGAGACTAGCGAAAATATTCTTTGTTTGAAATGTCATAACATCTAACTCACATTCTAATTACACTTTTAAAATAAAAGTATATAAAAAGTACCTTGGTATATGGTTAAAATGGTCAGATTTAGTAGCTCTTGCTTTCTTTTTCATTACAGCTAATTAACAAGAACCCTGAGCTAAACTTGAGGATTCAGGATGGCGAGACACAGAAAATAAACTGTTTTATCAAGGTGGACTTTTCAGTAGAGGCAAATGGTAAGGGAGGTTTCAGATGGAGCTGCACAGAGTGGGAGGACTCCAGCTCCAAGAATATGTCCAGGGGATCTTGCCAGCGTGCTGTGTGGCTTGAGTTCCCGGGAAGAGATGTTGTCACGAAGAGCGAGAAAGCAGTATGGCCATGACCGGGTGTGGTGTACAAACTTATCACTCTAAAGTCAGAAGGAGGGAGGGAGAAAGAGGGAAATGGGAGAGAAAAAGAGACAGAGACAGAGAGACGCTGAGAACTCTGAAATTCCTTTGTAGGTTGTTCAAATCCATTTGCACGACTCTTGAGGCTTTTTAAAGTGCCATCAACTTACTTTTTCCAGATTGTTCATCGCCCTGGCCAAGTACCAAAAGCTTTGTTCACACATGATCCTCAAAGCCTTCTTTTCGGCTTGGCAAAGGACAGTTCCTCCCAACGTCCAGTTTAGAAATGATCAATAAAGTCAATCTTTAGAAGAAAAATGGACTGAACTCTGCCTCCGTTCCTTCAGTCTTGCTCCCTACCTGCCCTAGCTGGAACTGATCTCTTCCCAGTGTTGCTTCTGTGCAGCTTGTCCTATGAGCGCTTGTTAGGATCAAGGAACCCAGTCTGGGAGAGCAAGTGGAGGTTCGTAAGCATCTTAGGGGGCCGGTGTGTTCAGAATGCATTGTTCCCAGTAGGGTACTGGACCAAAATGGTCTCCCCCTTCACTAGATCCAATAGGTGTGGCTCCCTCATCTGGTCCCCATGTGGACACCTTCTTTTAAAAAACTGAGGAAATAGAGTATCTTGAGAGCTGAGTGTATGCCCAAGTCCACATTAAACTGACAAGTGGAAAAGTCAGAATTTAAATCCGGTTCTGATTCTGACACCACATTGCTGAGCCACAATACAGCGGGGAGCAGAAGTGCAGTCCCTGCCACACATCATCCACTCGGGGCAGAAGCCCAGGCATCACTGCTTGCAGTGTTGAGCGGACAGCCCAGGGATAGCAGA
Source organism: Microtus ochrogaster (assembly GCF_000317375.1). NCBI lineage: Eukaryota > Metazoa > Chordata > Mammalia > Rodentia > Cricetidae > Microtus > Microtus ochrogaster. The sequence goes on from NC_022016.1 coordinate 67,844,663, forward strand.
CGGAATATATGTGAAGAGTTTTACCACTGGCACTTGGCACTTACAGAACTGAAGATGCTTAGTATCTTGTAATGTACTGCTCAGTGGGTCAGTCATACCCAGAAAAGGCTCTTTGCCTCAACAGTATTGCCTGTGTGGGACAGTGTGGGACCTCTTTCTATTAGGATATGTGTCTTTCTAAGAAGCTGGTTCTGTTCTGGGAACCTGTTCCCTGGGGGTCACTTTAGAATGGTTGAGTTGGTTTTTTATCCCTTTCTATTCCTAACCTCCAGAGCCTCCCCCTTTATTCCTCTCCCGAGACTTATAACTGAGACGCATCCCCACACGTGGTTTCCCGTCCCTCATTGCGGGGATGGTCACAGGAGAGGCCCTCAGAACCCTGCTTTAGGAAGGAGCAATAACTTCAACCCAGTCCCTGTGATCTGGCCACTGTTGTGGCGAGCAGGGGAGATGAAGAGCATTTGTGGGGCCCGACACTTCTGTGGGTACAGAACCAACTGGTATATACTTGCAGATGGTTTGAAAGGAGGAGGAGGGGACTTGTTGGGATTGAGGGGAAAGAAAGTAGAATGGTAATTGGAGATAGTAGATAGCACCCCCTCCCCCCCAGTGAAGCCAGGAAGAAAAGACTATGCTTCACAAACACAGGATGGGAGGGCGTTCATGTTTAATGTAAATACACCTGCCATTTGTTCTCCAAAGCGCTGGGTCCGGGTTTTGAGATAAAATAGAGTTTTGAACATTGTGCCAGTGGAATTTGTCTTTCTGTGCCCAGGAACTTCTGTTCACTTTGTTCCCAACAGACCCTAGAGAAAGGCGAAGTGCCCTAACTGGCTTAAAGGTCTCACCCAGCTCTGCACCCACGTGGTCTCAGCATGGCACCCTCAGCAGACAGGTACCCTTGTGACCAATCCTAATCATTTTATTCTGCTATTCCCATGCTCACCACTGCATTAGAGACAGAGGCAGAAACCCTCTTTAAAAACAAACAAACAAAAACAACAACAACAAAAAAAAACCTGCTGCCTTTTGCCCTAAGCTCATCAATCTATGCATTGCTCAGCTCCAGCTACTAGGTCTGTCTTCAGGCTTAGACTATCAGTACACTGGCCTCCTCGGAGCCTGGGCTGGTCCCCTGCCTGCAGACCCTTTACCTTTCTCTTCAGCCTTCAGTTCTGTCCATATCAGTCAGTGTTCAGCATTATTTCTTTAGGGTGCTTTCTCTGAATCTAGCCCATGAGTCAGAGATATTGAGCCCTTCCTACACGGTTCTTGGTGCCCAGTGTCCCCTCTTTGTGGCTGTTTCCAATTATAACTGTGGGTTTGTATAATTACTTGGTCAATCTCTCCATCTTCTACTAGACCGTGGGCTCGTTGGGGCTAAGTTGGCCTTGTAGTGCTCTGGCACTGGTACAGCCTGGCACTTGGAAGGTCCCACCAGTGTCCTCTTAGTGAAGAACGGAAGAACATTTTCAAGTAAAAACACCTGAACAAATAGGAAGGAAAACAATCCTAAAGTTATAATTCTACAACTGAAGAAACTCCACATTTGATTTTTTCAGTGTATGCTTTATAATTTTTGCTCATTCTTAAAACATAACATGGCTTTTCATTTGACAATATTGTGAACAGGATTAAATTTCCACCAATTGTATTTAATTTCCTATCATCTTTTTAAACCAACCTTTTTTTTTAAAAAAAAGAGACCCCCCCACATGATCACGTGGTACGTTATTTCATGGAAACTGATGCAGAAATAACGCTATGTCAACTTAGCCAATCAACACTTCACCTTTCCCCAAATGAGTACTTGCTACAAAGTCAAGGTTGGCTGCACAGGCAAATGGAACCACGTGGCAAAGGATCTGTAGACCATGCAGGAGAGCGCTGGCCACAGGAAGTAGCTGTGACTGGCCGTGGGGAGTGTGATAGGACTGTTAAAGTTGCCACCTGCCCCTGATAGAAGCAGGCATCTTGTGTGGAATGCCCTCGTGGCGCAGTGACATGGGCAAGCAAAATGGTTGCCCTGGGATCATCTAGAACAGGACACCGATGGTTTCAGGGTGAGGCAGTGAGGAGAAGCCCACCTAGAACTCACAGTGCTGTGGAAGAGGGAGTGATTGGTCAAGCGATTACACAGATTCATAGTTCCAGCCTTTAGCAGACAGCACAAGACAGTGACTTGCTATGCAGATTCCCACAGGACCTTCGGTTGGACTGACCCTGAGGGACTTTGGTTTACCACGAAGGCAAAGAAGAAGGGTTAAGAGGGGTAGCCACAAGGGGGCACTAAACCAGAGCTAGAGATACCGAGGAGCACTGATTCTTTGATTCTTTGTCATAGTTTTGTGCTGTCTCCTGAAGAAAGGTCCCTTCGAGATTCCAGATGATGGCAGGCTGCTTGTATTTCAGCCACCAGACACTGTGTGCTTCCTGTGACGGGGACACCTTATGCTCTAGAACCTTGGATCAAGGAGGGCCTTATTGCTTTTATCCCAGATTTATACACTAAGTCCTAGAGACATGAGGAAGGTGGAAAACAGAATTTGAACCCAAATCCTGTGTGAGCCCAAATCCTGTGCCTTCTTAACCGCTATTGGTGAGGAATCTCAGTAGGTTCTTAAGGGCGAGCGCTCTCCTCTCCTGAGCCTTTGTGACCCAACGGCATGAACAGGAACAAGGGGAGCTCTGTGTCTCACTTGGGGAAAGTTAATACTTCACTGCTCTCCAGAATTTAGGAGCTTGGTAAAAACTCACTATTAAACAGGGATTTTCTTTAATTCCTTTTGTTTAAAGATTTTCTTGTGAAACACTCTATGTACTGTGCCTCCCTCTGAGACGGCAGCAGTGCCAGACCGTTAGGGAATTTGTGTAAATAGAGAGACGGCCAAATGCTGCCCACACAAGTCGTGAGGCATGAGGCCGAGTGTGTGAAACCGTTTCCCAGGCAGCCAGGGCTCAGGGAGTGTCCTGGGACCTCACCTGCTTCCCCAGATCTGTGGACAGGGCTGTCCTCCAGGTCTGAGGATAAAGATTCAAAAATGTCTCTAACTGTTCATTGGAAAAAAAAAGAGAAGTTTGATAAGGAAATACAACCATTTAGTCTTGAAAGGTCAATATTAATTATTGTTAATGTATATCTGGATTTTGTTTTGATTTTTCAACTGACACTTCTTACAAAAACCAGGAATTTCTAGAGAGTAAATAATGGGACAAGAAGGCTTTGAAACATCTTTGAAATGATGGTTCAGTGCCTGGGGTCAAAGTGTAGAGCTGGTTTTCTTCATGCATTAGAAAAAAGATCTATTTTTGTATTTAACATTGTTTTGGGAAAGACTGCATTATATTGACACATTGAGAAAAAAATTCCTTTTTGTTTTTCTACAACTAATAGGAGCTTAGCATTGTGACTAAGGAGCAAAGAGAACCTGTGTGGATGAATGGCCTCTTTCTTTAGCTGTAGAATTTAATAGCTGCCACTGAGAGCGTTTTCTTTTAATCAGCAAAAAAAAAATTATTTTGTCCTTGACATTTATGCCAAAAACCAGCCCAGAGAGTATGTTTTATAGCCAGCGCTGGATTGCCCTAAAGGTAGAATTTTCCTATGTACAGTATTAGCTGAGTAGAGTTTACGTTAGATAGCCCATCTGTTAGTATTAGCTGAGTAGAGTTTACGTTAGATAGCCCATCTGTTAGGTAATCTTTGCAGTATTTTCCCAAAGAAGAGGATACCTAGAGACGGAGGAGCATCACAGATAAGCACGTACCTGCTTCCTGCCTTGAGTGACCAGTCCTGAGTCTGTTTCTGGATACAACAGGGGATCTTATGTGCCAGTATGATCGTATTGTCACAGTGATTAATGTAATTAAACATCTAACATAGCCCTTGGCAACTACTGAGCAGTTACTAAATACTTGTGATACATAAATGATATAATAACTTAAGACTTGCCCCAGAGAAAGCTTTCTTTATGATCTGGTGATTATAAGAAGGCATAGAAAACGAGGCAGTTCAATCGTCTAGAACAACTAATAAATGTAAGTTTAGCAGAGGCACAATAAGATATCGCTAAGGATACTGCAAGTTGAGGTTGTTGGAGAGGTGTTTCTACCTCATTAAATGTGGGAGGAAAACTGTCTGTGGCCTCTTATCTTTACCTATTTGTAAAATCAGGACAGGCTACACATGTTAAGCATTATGGAGATCTCAAAGAAACACATGATATAGGCCCTGACCTGATGGAATATTTAGTGTTTTTGTAAAATGAAATAGATAAAAATTAATTACCAAATAATAGCCTCTAAATAAGGGGAGCAGAGGAAGAGCCCGGCAGATCCCAGGTTGTAGCACTGACAATTGGGAGGAAGCTGGCTGTGGTGGGAAAGAACAAGGCAGAAGGAAGGAGAAGTGGTTGGCAAGAGCAGCTCATTAACTTCCAAGGTTCCCTTTGAACCTAAAGTGTCCGTCTGTCTGGACTGATCAAGCTTGTCCATCATGCCCTTGTCCACCGCCATGATTCATTACCCTGCCTCTCTTATCAACGTATCACAAGTAAGACAAGAGGCAGGCACAGATAGGAGGAAGTACTTTGCTTCTCGCTACTATGCCAAACATAGCTTACATACCACCACTGATGGCCTGTCAGCCCACCTCTCCTGGACACTTAATCACGGCCCTGGAATCCGCTGGAGCAAGTTTCCTATGCAGTACCGTGTGCTTCGGAGTGTCTGTTTTCTTCCTTCCTTCCACATGCTCGCCGAGTTCCAAGGTGGCCCAGGCTGCACATTCTCTCTCAAAGTCGAAGTGCCCTGGCAGGAATGCAGCTCCTCCGTGCCCCGTCAATGGGGTGCTTAGCTTAGGCCGGGTATTTGCTGTATGTCTGGCACTATTCTGTGTTTTTTTTCCACGTAAAAATTCAGTTACTTCTCCAGAGGGAAGAAACAGTTGGAACAAGGGGAGGCCTTATGAGTGTACCAACTTATTAGATAATTCATCTTCAGTTCCTCCTACAAATATTTATTGAGGAGTATTTTATGCCCGGCACCAGGACTCAGGCCTGGCAGGATTCCTGAGTAGACAATCAAAGATTGGAGTAATTCGGTCATAACTGAGCTGCCAGGATGGATATTTTATCAGCGTCCCACATTCTGAATTGACTATTCAACATACTTTGTGTCCATGAGAGCGGTACTGTATTCAACTTTAACATGCGTGCGGATCTCCTGGGAATCGTGGAAAATGCATATTCCGAGTTGGCAGTGCTGTGGCAGAACTGGGGAGTCTGGGTTTTTAACGTGTCTGCTGGGGATGGCAATGCCACATGAGCCCTCGGGGTGGCCAGGTCCAAGAGAACTGACTCACGACAAAGACAACCTGAGGTCAGCGGCAGGAAGAGATGATGGCTACTTGCAGCAGGCCTCAGCTTAGTATGGTCCTCACAGCCCCTCTGACCATCATGTGCATTTGGCGACACCAGTGCCCAGTGACACTCCCAGCGTGCCTTAAAGGAACAGTGCCAGTTGTCCTCTTTGGCAGAGACACGTGGTCAACCAGCGGCCAGGACTCATCTGTAGACTGTGAGCTCAGTGAAGTCATGGGGGCTTTCTGTGTCCATAAGACAAAACTCTGTCGATGCCAGGGGTGGCAGATGAGAATGCGCAGAGGCTCGTGGGGGAAAACCAAGGGAAAGCTACAAAGGAAGCTGCTGAGAGAGGGCGGTGAGTCCTTGCAAGCTGAGTTACCACTGTGTGCCTTCCTGACAGGGGAAGTGTGATCACAGCCTATTCTGCCGTTTCTGGGGTGCGAACCCTTCTATCTAAGCCCTCTGGGATGTGGACCCTTCTAGAACAAGTCAGCTCAGCTCCAAATTCCCCCAGCCCGTTTGATAGCTAGAAAACGGTGCCACCGTTTCCCTCTCTGCTGATCCTGTTATGAATGAGGGACCATCCAGCTGGGCTGAGGCTCAGTGATAAGGCATTTGAGATGCTCTGGGTTTGAACGCTAACGCTTCAACAATGATAATAACTTATTGTTATTACTATTATAGAAGTCTGTTGTAAAGGGAAAGTAGAGAGTGGGTAATATTTATCGAGCATTTTATGCAACATCTTTTATGCACTCTTCATAACTCTCGCGAGGAAGACATTATTCTAGTTCTATAAACGAGGCACCTAAAGCTCCGGTAGGTTCACCTGCCCATGTTTTCATTTGTTTCTCTTAACGAAAGGAAAGCTCTGTCAACTTCGACTGGATTGTGCTTGCTTCATTTGGTCTGTGAGGTTAGCAGCCTCAGGTACCTGACTAACCGCTCATTGTACACATGTTATTCCAGGGCCGGACTCCAGTTTAGAAAGACACCAAGAGTTTCTTGATTACACCTGTCTCTTTGCAGGAGACAGAATCCTTTCTTGGAATTTTAAACATGTAGACTTTTTTAATGAGCTCTACAGCTTGCCTCTCTTAGGAACAGGGAAGACCTGCAGCCGGAGACCTAGGTTTCTTCATTCTTAGTGTTGATGCAAGTGGTAAGGAGGGGCTTCTGTTACGGAATTCGCACATGCTTGGCAGTATGTGATGCCCATTGCACAGACCATCCAGGCAGTGCTCGCAGCCCTGGAGTCTGTGGTTTAGCTGCTTGCATTTCAGGTTAGAGGAAGGTGGCTACTTAGGGAGCACAGGTCTGGAACCTCCCAATGGGCCAGACGGACTTCAGTTTTGTTCTTCCAGCCCCACCATTTGCATTTGCTCTTCCGGGGTCCCACAGCCAGGAGGCTGATCACTTTGATGACCACCTGGCCTTAGAAACCAGCAATGCCTGCAGAGGGAAAGAACCCCTCAAACTAATAACAATAATAATGAAAGCGATTGCCAACTTCCTCTGTGGCGTGTAAGACTTCCCTGGCCAAGACCTGTCACATCTCATCATGTCATAAGGTGTGTGAGATCACGGGGCTCGGAAAGCCCTGGGCAACTGATGGGATAACACAGATTGCATGTGACACCTGCCCTTCGGAATCCCAGCATGCCACAGCAGCCCCACTTTGCTCAGAGCACATTTAATTTATAGGCCGCATGCTGAGATTCCTCAAAGTCTCACTGTGACATCTAGAAAACCTCACAACCCTGCTAGCTTGGATGAGCTAAATGCTGGTAAGGCAGTGCCCCTCTCAGGGCTGACGGGAAACCAAGCCAGTGATGCCAGATCCACAAAGCATTCCAAAGTCAACACCATCCTCTTGCGACCTTTCTCATCTGTCGCTTTGCCTTGGAGTTTCTCTTAGACCCACTGCTGCCTGTTTGAGTCAGCCCTCTGTCAAGGCTAGTGGTTGTAATGGCTTGTTACTGCTCTCCTGCTTGGCAGTATCTGTAGGGTGAGACCCTTCTTTCCTCCCCTCACAGTCTCCTGTGGTTTTGCACTGCACTTCGGATCTATCTATAGCTCTTACCTTATAAGTCATTGCCTGATCTGGGCCCTGTCCGCTTCCCTGCCTTCACAGATGCCTCTTGTGCTCTGGGTCATGGAGCACCAACCGTGGTGACCTTCTTTCTGTTCCTTGACTCACTGAAGCCACAGGCCCAAAGACCTTTCTTTGTCCCTGACACACTCAGATCATAGTGTGGCTGGAAATATCTCATCATTTATAGGAGTCTCCTTTTCTCTGTGGAAAGTCACTACATAACCTTCTAACCCATTATCCTATTCTAAGTTTTTCACTTAAAATTCTTTCATGCAATATATTTTGATCATGTTTTTCCCTCTCTCACCTCTTTCCAGATTCTTCCCACCTTCCCACCCACCTGACTTTATATTCTTTCTGTTGTTCGGATTTTCATTTTTCTGTTTTTAAATTGTCTTTCTGCATTCCTCAATGTCTGATTTTCATATTTGTTTGATTATAGCTCATATTTTTTGCACTAGGAAGTCAAGTTGATGACTCTGCTCACGGATACCTCTCTGTTGCCTAGCATACAGGAGACACGCAGTAAATATCAGTTGAATAGCTGAACGAATGCTTCCCTGGCCATAACTAATTTTCAAGTAAGAATAAGAATAAACAAGTGTCTTAGAGACACCATGACCAAGGCCGCTTACAAAAGGAAGCATTTACTTGGGGGCTTGCTTACAGTCTTAGAGGGTTAGTCCAGACTGTCTTGGTGGGGAGCAGGGGAGCAGACAGGCGTGGTGATGGAGCAATGTCTGAGAGCTCACTCCCTGACCTGCCAGATGGAGACACAGAAAGAGCAAGAGTGGGCCTGGTGTTCATGTTTGAGAACGTATAACCCACCCTCAGTGATAGACCTTCCCAACAAGAGCACACCTCCTAATCCTTCCTGATCAGCCTATCAACAAGGAACCAAACCTTCACATTTATGAGCCTTCGGGAGCCATTCTCATCCCAACACCACAAGAGATGACTTTCAATATGTATCTTTCACCTAAGCCTTGAGAATCTCCGTTCGTAGGTAGGCCTAATAAGAAGAGGCGGGTGCATGAGTGAGCCTTTGTTCAGAGCAATAGGGTGTGAGGAAAGGCTGTCTACTTTGGCTCCCTGCTCCCAAAGGCTTTATTCAATTACTGGATAGGAGCCTGCTATGGACTGATCTGTGTGCTGAACCCAAAGTAGACAGCTAACCAAAGTAGAGAGGGGCAAGCTCTACTTTGAGCTATAGTTGGACAAGGAAGACTGGCATTGAGCACAAGGAGTTTTAAGTAGAACCAACAGATAACCTTTAATAAGAACCATGCAGAAGATGCTGGGAGTGTTTAGCGGCAGGGTCATTTGGAGCATCAATGCTTACTCCCTAGTCTTACGGCTTAGATATAGTTAGAGTATGTCCCCAAAGGCTTGTGTGCTCCAAGCTGATCTGCTGACAACCGTGGGAACAGTTAAGAGGTGGAGCTTATGAGAAGGTAAAGTAATGGCGCGGGTGGACGTGCATGCGTGTTTATCCTAGGGAGGGATTAATGTAGTTATTTCAGGATGATTGTTCGGCCTCAACAGTTGGTTGTTAATTAAAACAACAACACAGAAATCATATGCTTAACCCCCGAGTTTCTTTGGTTTCCCATCTCACCTCACGATCTCCCCTTCACAAATTCCTACTTTATAATGCTTGCTGCCATGAAGCCCTCCGTCGGAGGCTGAACTGAGAGAGATAACTAAACTTGGACTCAACTAACTTTCAGTTTCCAAACTGTAGATCCGGCTGACCTCTTTCGTTTATAGAGTTCTTCGCCTTAAATGTCATCTTATTGTAACAGAAAATGAAATAGCAATACAACGAGTGACATTTAAACAAAACCTGATGGGTTCTTGACTGTCCAGATTTCTTCATGGGTTTCTTACAATTAACTCGAGGAGGGTACACATCTGTATAGCTTGGATCAGGAAAGGGTGTAGATGATTGAGTATTTTGCTACCAGAAGACAGACACCCTCTTCTGTTTCCTTTAGTTCGTGTGTACCAGTGGATTAGAAAGCCATTGCTCAGTGCAAGACAGGCTGTTTTTCACATTCACACCACTGGTCAATGGGAGGTGAGGCCCACATCTTCGATGACTTCCTAGCCTATATTCTTATAGACAATTTGGGTGCCCCTAATCTGTAATCTTGAGGAATGTAAGGTTAGGATGCTCTGCCCTGTGTCTTTTATTGCCTCGGTTCGTGTCCAGTCTTAGATTTTGAAGAGTTAAAAAGTTGGCTGTTGCCTTTTCCAGTCCTAACAACATGTTGCAATATCTGTAGTTCTGTGAAACCTGGCAAATGCGAAACTGTAATGCAGTTGGCACCTTCTGCCAGCTGGCCTGACGATGTGCCACTCTGAAGTTGAGCAAGTGGTTTGGAGCCTTGAGGCCACCCCTAAGTACCCACATCCCTGCCCTAATATCATCAGGAACTCTTTGTAAAATGTCCAGTGCAGATTTATAGAGGGGGTTGGGGAAATGCTCATGAAATTGATCTGAGAGTGCTTGGCAATGGCCAGCTTTATAAAAATGTGAGGTAGAAATAATTACTGATTTTGGAGGATGGATTTATTAGGAAAGCTCCAACTGCATTGAGGGTGGGCCCTTTTCCTGTTGCTTCTGGCATGTTCTCTTCAAGTAATGTTTGCAGCAGTCTGGGTGGTTCGTCTGCTTAGAGCCATCCAGAAAAGTTGGTGGGAAAAGCCAAGAGGCCATTGGCACTTAGCAACTGGGGTTGGCACCAGTCGTGGTGAAAGACGTCGCTTTTATTAGCAACTTAGTCATTTTACGGCGGGCGTGGCAGAAGCGCCGTCTATGCAGATTTAAGATGTTAATGCCATCCTTTGGGTGGGTAGAGCGTCTCTACCTGCATTAACAGAGGTCCCATGGTGTAGACACAGCACGCCTTTCACGAGTGTGGTGCTAGGTTTATATACTTCCTCCCAGAGGCCTGCTGGCAGTCCCTTGGTCCCATAGTGTAGTGTTTGAATCCCACCTCTACCACTTGCTTTTGCTAACCTTGTGATCTCATCAGCAAACCAGAAATCTTAATGGTGTTGGGGGAGAGGACTGCCCTTTTACCTGCTGAAGGTCTGTGGAACCAGCTCACAGCATATTAACTGAAGGAAAGGTACATAGATTTATGACCAGCACAGTGCAACACATGAAAGAGAAAGTGATGTGTCTGACCCACTGAGATTTAGAAGCTGCTGTGCTCTTTTCACAGGGAGAGGGGAAAGTGGATGGTTTGGGGGAAAGATGAATGGGCCCTCAGAAGTAGAGATGACAGCTTGTGACAGAATCTGTCTGGGCCTGGTGACAATCCCCAGTCTCTGTAGGAAGTCAGGTCAATAAGGGGAGCACAGAGAAGTTGCTGCCTGCATCTGTTATTCCCTAAGTGCCCCCAGTTCAAGGTACTTGGCATATGAAGGAGGCATATTTTGGGGAGCCATTTCCTCAGCTCCTCCAGTATTGACCTCACTGGGCTCTTTTAAGGAGTACCCTGTTGGTTAATGGTGCAGCCCTCAGAATGGTGCTGGACATGGGCTGTTCAGTAATGACTGGCTCCTCCCGTTGCTGGCCTGCAGCCGGGAACCAGCTTCTGTACCTCACCTCATTCTCAGAGGCCTTCGAAGAATTCCTTGGGATAACTTTATTTGAACTCCCCAAATCTGAACCCCGATGTGGACTGTTTCTTACTAAATTCTAACAAGTAAAGGTCCTGGTGGGCCCTTAGATTGACTCCTGGCAGAGGTCGGGCTCATGAAAGTCAGAGGGAGGGGTTTGGAAATTTGACACAGCGGGAGCATCCCAGATAAAAGGGTTGACTTTTAAAGACTGTTACAGTTTATATCAGCTGAGGTACGATTAGGTAGATGATACTTCCTGTCTCAGAGATTTGGGGGGAGGGACTTTTGCTTTTTCTAGACTTCTCCTCCTATCCTGGTGTGCTTTGTTTATTCTCTTTGTTTCGTGGGACTCTTACCTCATTTGTCTGTCTGTAAGCACCAAGCCTTGGACATCTCCATTCTTGGATAGCTGAGATTGGTGAGCCAATAAACAGAGCAAACTGAGCAATGGGTGCCCATGTGTGAGCAGGTTGGCTCAGGCCAGCTCCTCAAGGAAGCCTGCCTGGACTTCCTGCATGCTGAGTGTGTGAAGTGGGCCTGGTTACACAGGAGACTGTGAGCTTCTGAAGGGCATAGACCATGGACTCAACCAAGGTTGTGTTATGTAATTCTCTTCTATTCTGCATCTCCTAGTACTTGGGTGGTTAATATATGCTTGTTGATTGAACTGGCAGATGAAAGAGAATGTGACAGAAATCTATCAAAACTGGGTACCTCTTGGAAAGAGTTTTGATCCCCCTAAACTGGAGTGGCAGATAACTTCCTAGGGCCTTTTTGTTCTGTGTGATTTCTCTTTCAGGAGCTCATCTGGTCCTCCTGTCTAGAATCTTGGAAATCGACACTGGAGTTCCAGACACCTAGAAGTCTAGCTCAGGACCCAGGCATGGCAACTACGCTGTCACTACAGGGAGTCTTTGGTCAGCGCTCAGGGCTTTGCTAGCTCTTCTTCTTTGGTCCTTCAGAGGCAGAGATTCCAGCATTTTTTTGGCTTTGTGGCAAGCTGACCAAAGTCTTTATCCATTTACCTGTTATCAGGTCCTTTTTTCTGGGCTCAAGATACACATTTTCCCAGTGACGGACCATGGGCCAACGAAAGCAAGTCATAGAGGGATTCTTTCCAAGTTAAAGTACTTCTTAGCCTGAAGGTCTATAAGCCTTTGTAAAGCTCTTTCTTGTAGTCTCCAGCCCTCCTTGCTGTCCTTGAGTCCACTGACATGCAGACAACATATAGGTGGAGGCTACGCAATAGTTTTCTGATGTCACAGTTGGCCAGTGTGTTAGCTGCGTCAGGAAATGGACATCCTGTGTAGGGAACACAGAGCTTTACAGAATTCTGAACCCAGGTACAATTCTGAGCTCTATTCCTGCCAGGACGGAGATGCCATAGAGTGTTGTAAGCCAATCACTTCTTGAGTCTTACTATTTTTTCTGTGAAATGTTGTCTAACTGTGTGTTTATGTGCATGTATTCTATATTTTGGGCCTGTTTATATGGGTGTGGATGTCCATGCCTGCAGAAGCCAGAGACTAACATCTGTATCCTCCTCGATTGCTCCTCACCTTTGTTTTTGGGGAAGGGTCTCTCACTTCAACTGAAATCTATCAGTTTGACCAGCCTGGCAGGGAGAAAGCTCAGGATCCTCTTTTGTTTTTGTCCCTAGTTGTGGGATCAGACATACAAGCTGCTGAATCTGCCCTTTTGTCTGGGGGCTGGGAACCAGAGCTTATGTCCTCATGTTCATGTGGCAAGTGCTTTATCAGCTAAGCAATCTTCAGATTCTCCAAAACTGCCTTCTAATACCCCTTATTAATGCATGCTCATTAATGACCCCTTTACATGCAGAATCAGATGGTGACATTTGACATACTCGAAGGCTCATCCTTTTTACTTCTAAATACCCATCCCTCACATGTGAATCCTTAATTAGGTTACTTGAGATGTTAGTAAGGACCCCTGGAATGTTGATTCCCTGCTTAAGCTATGCAAATGGCAACCAAATGTTACCCAGCTTATGCCCTGTAGAACCAGATGTAACTTAGAAATAGCAGTGGGCATCAAGCTATCAGTTGCAAAAAGCTTTGAAATAAATCACAGACAACATATGTTCAGATGTTTTATAGAAAAAGACCCTGAGATCTTTACTGTCCATTTTTACCTGAGAAATTTTATGTGCACCTCGGTATATAGACACATAAACTACATATACAAATCAAGTGACTACTGATAATAAACCATGAAGAAATGCTTTTTGAAACAGTCCTTGGTATATTTAATTTAACCAGTTTTTAAGTCAAAAGCAAATTTGCATACAAATGACACGAATGTGCTTGTTAATTTTTACATGGAGAATTCCATTTTGACTATTTGACACTGCAGTTTGTAGACTATCCTCAACTATTTTTTCTCAGTTAATTGGCATTTTGCTTTTATAATTGTCAGTGCAGAGAATGCCACTTTGCATAAGTATGTATAGAGTATGAAATGGCGGAAGTGTACTTATGGCCATTTGGATAATTGTTGGAAATTCTGTCCTAATCCCATGCCAAAATTCATTTACTGATTTTTTTTAAAAAGGAAGCTCAAGCAACCCAACCCACACTTTCTAAAATCAAACATTTAAATGCAATAAAACCCAAAGACATACTAATCAGATGCTTACTTGCTGAAGAAGGGCGGTAGGAAAACACGAGGAGTCTGTTTCCCATCGTGAAATCTCTGTTTCTCTAAGAGAAGAAACCTTCAGTTCCACGAAAGCACTTCAGCTCGTAACACGCAGAGGTCTCTGAACCCCGGTGTTTCGAGGCACTGTGCTCTGGTGCCATGTGCATGGTGGCGTGCATCTCCTGAGCACATGTGCTGTGTTCAAAACCTGCAGTGGCGTTCAGGAGGCAACATGGAGAACACAGCCAGCAAGACTTCGGATTTCTTACATGGTTGATTTCCAATTCATTTCTTGTCATCTGCTGGCAAATGTCCCACAGTCCCCACATATGTTTAACAAGGATCATGAAACACGCTGAGACAGAATGAATTCAGGTTCCACCTTTGTCTGTGGCTGTGAGCAAGTGACCACTTACCAAAAGCTCCATCTTGACAATAATGTCAGCCCTGCAGGCTTGCAGTGAGGAACAACTAGGTATTTATAAGCACTTAGCTCAGGGCCTGGCACCAAGCCACAGATATTTGGAGCTCACATAATCAACGCCAGTTCTGGTCAGTCGTGAGATACGCGGCAGGTGCCTGTGGGGCGAGTGAAGGTGACATTACCTGGCACGGGAGGGAGGTGGAAGTGTGGTAAGGACGGTTCTTAGCAGGGCTCTGGGGCTATGCTAGGCAAGAAGGATGACTGGGGATTTACAGATTTGACTTCTCCAATAGCCAGAATCCAAAGTAGTGCTCTGCTTGGCGATGGGAGAGGGCAGACGAGAGCATAGGCCTCAGGGGGACTGTCCCAGTCTCCTTCCCTTTGGTCCGTCACCTCAAGGCAGGTTCCCTTTGTCCCACTGTCTTTGTTGTTGCTAATGCTGAGGGAGGGGTGGGTGACCTTTCAGGTAGCACTTCCTGTAAGGGAGATGCTATAGCAGGCAGGCATGGTTCCTCTGAGTCTCTGCAGAGTCCCCAAGTCAGCGCCATCTCCTGTTATTTTCGTCTGTTTTATAAAGAGAAACAATCCCAGGGAGGGCCCATGACACTCTCAGCCAGTTTTGGACGCATTTGCCGCTGACTCTGTATTTGTGATGATGGGCGTGTGTATGCTGCTTCCCCAGTTCCTTGCTGGATGCTCATTCTACCTGTGGGTGTCTGCTCCTCAGTTTAACCAGCAGCTTAAAGACTGAAGCCATGTGGTGGACGAGCAGGTGAAGGACCTTCGGGAGCTGGTGCATGGACTGGTGGAAATACGGACCCCTCTTTGCTCTCCTGGGCATCAGTCCTTTACTCCTGCTGTAACCGTCAGGAGCCCAAGAAGATCCCCTTTCCCCATCTTATTGTAGGACCTGAGTTTGAGGCCAGGGGCTAGCCCAGCCCTCATTAACTTGTGCTGAAAGTTACAAGAACTCACCCTCGTTTAATTTTTCCTAAATGAAATGCTGTGGATGGATAAGAAGGTGGAGAGCGGCCGTTGATCCTGAGAAAAACTCAGCCTATTGCTATGACATCTAGTGGAATTGAATGGGCAGGGCAGTGTGTGGGCAATGCATGGTGTGTCTGACAGCCTGTGGGACCTCAGCCCATGATACTGTCTCTGAGAGTAAGTCCTATTTTCTTACATATAAAGCAGGGCTGATAGGACTGGTCTCAGTGCTTGTGGCAGTCAGTGAGGTTTTCTAAGTCCTTAGGGATTGGCAGGGCTAATAGTCCTCAGAAATGAACCTTGATACTAAAGGTGGGTTTCACGCTCATTCAAATATTTGACATACATATTCAATGAGTTGGAAACATCATTATTCTCTTTGAAACCAAAATTTACCTCTATATACAAGTTTAGAGACTATAAAGATCTTGCCTTTCGGGCTGGGGAGGTAGCTCAATGATACAGCCCAGAACTAGTCTATGTAAGACCCTGGCATCAATTCACAGCGTGGCTAAAGACAAATCCTGAATTTTTATGGGCAGAGATCATATAACATTTATTGAGTACCAGCTACCATAAGATGTTCTGTATGCTTGATTTGATTAGAGTTGTGGAAAACACTATTATGCCTATATGTTAAATGGCACTATTGGGTCTCTGGGGAGTTCAGCGAGAAAGCCACTTGAGGTAGAGTTGGTATCTGATCTAGGGCGAAGGCCAGAGTCTGTGTCACCACTCACAAATGCCATGCAGATAGATGACAGTGTTGAATGTACATAGTCCAGATGACTCCTGCTATCTTCTTGGATGGAGCACATCAGACCTCAAACAAGTTTAGTGCTTGAGTATTTGATGTGGGGTCAGTATGGTCTATACACAGTGAACCCCAGTAGTGAGAAAGGGGAGAGAGATAGAGTATGGCAAGTCTGGAGCCCCAGGACTGGGAATCAGCTCTTGCCACTGCTTTACCTCCAGTTAGTAGCTGCTTTCTGACTGCTAAATTCCTGTGGAGCAAGGCGGTGGCTATGAGTTCTATTGGAGAGAGCAAGCAGCCTTGATGGGGTTCAACCATAAGGACCATGGGTGAGATACACCATTGATGGGGTTCAACAATAAGGACCGTGGGTGGGATACACCATTGATGGGGTTCAACAATAAGGACCATGGGTGAGATACACCATTGATGGGGTTCAACAATAAGGACCATGGGTGAGATACACCCAGAGGCACCAGGCAGTGGCTCTGGAAGCATGGGGATTTAGGACTTCTAGGGAGGCCCAACCCTCAGCCCTCCCTGAAGCCCTGCTCCACACCTGCTGTGAGCCTTCAGCTTGTTTAAAACAGTGATGGCGGAGCTCTCCTCATGTGCTTTCGATATGGTGTCAAAATGGCACCAGGACTGTATATTCCTCAGTATAGCATCTGACCCCTGCAGTAAGCATGTGACAAAAGCTTGGTGTCACCACCGACCAAAAGAGCACATCCTACCTTGAACTCTACTCATTTCCCAAGTGGACTTTATGGGACGATTTTGACAGATAAAGTTGTTTACCGAGTTCTTGCCCTGGCTCTGATTCATGAGGACTGCTGGGAAGAATCAAAATCAACACATTTATACTTCACAGAAAGAAAATATTTGGGTTGGCTTTGGCAAGGTTTCCTTCCTTCTTATAAAAGTTTGTTTTAATTTTTCCCCCCTGCTTTTAAGATATCAGGGTCTTGAGGGACAGCCAGCCCATGCCTAATGTCTGGGCCTGAGAAGATCTTTAAGTGGGGGGCCTCCCCACTGAAACTGAATTTTCAGACAGAGCCTGCCATAGATTTCCTGAGGATTTAGATGACATAAAGGGGAGTTAACCCATCTCACATTGTAAATTATCTTTTCAAAGGGAAGATGGGGGAGCCAGGGGACAGTTTGCCATGATTCTTTTATGTTTTGACTCGACAGGAATTTACCCATCTGCACTCATCTTTGGTTTGGGAGAAGTTGGGGTAGAGTGTGGAGAACTTTTATGAACACTTTTTAAAAAGCAGTCTTCTTGATTTTTGTTGAGATTTAAAATGGGATTCCCCCTTAGGAACAAAAATTAGTACCTTGTCTCTGAGTAGCAGGATGAAAATTTCATCCTTTGTCTATGGGAGCAAAATTTATGTTTAAAAAACAAACAGACAGATAGTATTGCATGCCCAGAAAGTCACTTTCCTCATTTAGTTGGGGCAAATACATTAAAAACTAATAAACTAGTAAAACTAGTGAATAGTTTTACTATTAGTCAAGCCCAGCTAACCGATTGAATAGTTAGACTCTCTAACAGTGAGGCTCTGGAGTCTGAAAGAATAGCTAGGAATGGAAGACCAACTTAATACTGCTGTCATGCTTAGATGTCAGTGATGCTACTGATGCTGATGAAGGGGAAGGAAGAGAAGACATTTATGCAGCATCTTGGCCAGCCACCTTTGGTACATTTTGCTACTTATCAGCTCAGCAAACACTGGCTCGAAATAGGTATTTTTCAGCCTCATCTATTGGTATCTAAGCAGTTGCCCAGCTCCACAGAGGTGTAAGCCAGACATCCTGGATTCAGATTCAGAATTATGCTGCAGCATCCAAGGAGGAAAATGACTGTGGAAGGGAGTTTCTAGAATACAGCATAGTGTCTGTTGGAGCCAAGGTGTCCTGAGTACTTTGGGAAGAAATATGGAAGAGGCTCACCTCTGCCTAGGATCCTGGGCTCACTCTAGGAGGGTCCACATAAGCCGTATCGGGGAGGCCAGTGGCACAGTTTCTCTTTGGAAGGAAAAGAAATCAAGGCTTTGCCTCTGAGGCAACAGCTGGTGGCAAGTTGTGGCTCCTGGGAGCCCCAGTAAAGTGGTCAGGGTAGGCACAGATGAGGCCTGGCTGTGCTGAGGTGGAGAAAAGCAAGTGTCTCCAATGGAAGCCCAGGTTTCGCTATGTGGGTTATTTTCTTTTCCCCCGTCCTGTGGTTAGGTTGCCGAGAGAAGGCCTCTTCTCGGGATTATATATGGTGTCTCCATGCTTGATTGTTGAGAAAAGAAACCAAGACTGCATTTAATCATCCACTGTACAGTGTCAGAAAGGGTCCTGACACTCTGTCTTGTCACTGCCCGGTGGCAGTAATTTATAACTTGAACAGCAGCTGGGGCAGGAAGGAGCCTTGAAAGCAGTCCGATTTGCTGGTTAACTTTGGTTAACCCTGAGGTCAAAGCAGTTTCTGTCTAGCACATTAGATAATGTTGGAAGCAGTTGATATGTTGCAGGTAGCCTTACAGGAACATCCACGCTTGGGATAAAGAGTTATTTATGAGGTAGCTGTGCTTTCAAATGTAAAAGGAAAAGCTCTGTAGTTATGAGGGCTCTGGTATCAAAGCCCTAGTTGGATATCACTGGGCTTTCTGAGATGTTGCGAGGGAGACTAGCCAGGAATGAACCAGGAAAACCAGAAAGGCAAAGATGTGGATCACAGTGACTGCTGGTTCAAAGACCCTCTCTAAGAAAGGTTTCAGCCTTCAGCCTTTGGGTTGGTTGCCTTAGGTGTCATGAGTTACTATAGACAACATAATGTATTGATCACTCTCAAAATTCTTGTCGCCGGGTGGAGAGATGGTTTAGCTGTTAAAGGCAAGGCTCACAACTAAAATGTCAAAACTCATGTGGCAAAATATCACAAAACTATTAATTTACTGAATTGGCTGAATTGACTTAGCACAGTGGTTCCAAAAGGAAGAAGCAAAAATCATTGACACCTGACAATCTAAATTCTTCCCACTCAGGCTATAGACAGAACAATTCTTGCTGTATTGTTAACAATAAAATAAACACTTTCAGGCAATAGTAGCTTTTTTTTTTTTTTTTAAGCGTCTTTCCTTTAAAATACTGAAAGGCTAGTATTCTCCCAGATACAGATGCAGGTAGCCTTACAGGAACATCCACACTTGGGATAAAGAGTTATTTATGAGGTAGCTCATAGTTTAAGAACCACTTTTCAGGGGTTGGAGTGAAGCTCCGTAGCATGTGCTGTTTTTCCAGAGGAACTGAATGCAGCTCCCAGCCTACATCAGATGGCTCACAACCGTCTGTAGCTCTTGTTCCAGGGTACCCATTGCTTCAAGCTTATAACGGCACCTGAAATCATGTGTGTATTCCTCCCTACTCTTTACAGGGAAACATACATAGCCATAATTTAAAAAACAAAGACACTGCCTTTTTGTAAGAGGGAGTTCTCTTCCAACTAGTTTACAATGGGAATGCAGGACTGAGGAAGGAAGGAGGAAATTGCCCTTGGCTCCTTCAGTGAAAGCTACTGCACACTGGGTCTCCTGGCTCAAAGAAGTGGTTGTGGCCACACCTATAGAAAGATAGTGGGCACATTGGCATTTCTGTTGCACAGCTATAAATCAATGCCTTTGGGTGCAAGTGTGTGTGTGTGTGTGTGTGTGTGTGTGTGTGTGTG
>NC_022016.1:67864400-67942393 GCF_000317375.1 Microtus ochrogaster
AGAGAGAGAGAGAGAGAGAGAGAGAGAGAGAGAGAGAGAGAGAGAGAGAGAGAGAGAACTGCATGTTCATGAAGAGATGAGGTGGTACCATTCACCTTGTTTTGCTTTTCTTTTTGGAGACTGGCCTACAACTCACTGAGTGGCTGGTCTGGCTGGTTGTGTCTCTCTGGCTCTGGGATTTCAAACACATGCCACACTATTCCTGTGGCTGGTTTTTTGGTTTTTTGTTTGTTTGTTTTTTGTTTTGCATGGATTTGGGTGATCAAATTTGTGACCATATAAGCCCTTTCCCTGTTGGAGCATCCTTCTAGTTTCCCTGGCAGATGGTCCTGAGTGTTCTATAGACTTGAGTTATAAATGAGGGAACTAGCTAGCATGTAAGTCTGTTAGTTGCTCGCTCTGCCATGTTAGTTGAGTCTGTCGTCTTGTAGTCTGTTTGGGCAAGTAAGGCAGTATCAAACAGGCAGAAGCCCCAGGCTAGACCACTGCAGTGCTCAGACCTTCCCTAGTGCCCACTACCTCTCAAGCCCTGTGTGCTGTTTGACCTCCTTGGATTCATGCCCAGGGCCTCCCACCGTGGGTTGGCTCTGCACATACTGACTAGACTGCAAAATCTCACATTAGCCCAGAGTGTTAACCATTCTTTCACTAAGCTAGCTCTAGCCATTTTGTTTCTGCTGTATTCCTAGTTCAGTTTGGTTTATAAAATTTAGAATTTTATTAAGAAAAGAATTATGGTTTTTTATGCATGTGTTTTTTGTTTTATTTTGTTTTTACTTTTAGATCAAGGCTTCTAAATGTCTTCCCACTTACATTCTCTTCTTACCTTGGAAATTTATATATGTTCTTGCATATATAGATATGTAAACTGTGTATGCAAATCAAACTGATGGTAAAATAATTTAAATAAATCATAAGTGTAAAACATTTCTTTAGGGAATGCATACCATTTTCCCATATTAGAAGAAAACATCATATTTTCCAACTAGTGAGAATGCATGGGTATGCTTGCTTATGTTTAAAGAAAGAATTAAAATCTTGGTTGAGCAGGATGCAGAGCATCTTCAGTGTGGCACAGAACGGCCTGGTCCTGTGGTTTGTAACTGTCCATGTTGAGAATGCCACTTGATAGAACTATGCAGCATGAAATTGTAGAAGCGTATTTAAGGGCTGTTTCAGCAACTTATAGAAATTATGCCCCAATCTCATGCAGAAATTCATTAAGTATTTTTTTATAAAGCTCAGATAAGCACATCAAATAGCAGTTTTAACAATCAAACCTACTACCAATGCAATCTAAAGATACACCAATTTTATACTTGCACACTGAGGAACGGCAGTGGGGAAATTAAGTCTGATTTCTGTAATGAAGTTATTGTTTCTGTAGGCAGAAACCTTTGTGTATACAGTGAAAGCCCCACAGGCCAGATGTTCCTATGGTCTTGAATCTGAGGTGGGTGTTGGCGGGATGGTGAGTTGGTGCTGGGTAGTTCTATTGCCTCGCAAGGCAGTGCACGTACGTTGGGCTCAGAAGCAAGCTGCAGTGAAATTTCACTGCACATGGGCAAATGCTTCCGGAAGGCCCTTAGATTCTGAATTAGTGTGTTTGTCATGGCAGGCTTAGTGATCACATGCAGTTTTGAGCCACAGTTTAAGATGACTAAAAACCCTGCACCACTGAAGGAAGAAGAGTAAAGGTGACTTCAGTGATTTCTGAGCAGTCATCAGGTTCTGTCTAGTTATTGCTGCCCCTACGTTCCTTGCATTGTGCCTGTCAGTGGCTTCCTTCAGACTACATCAATCTGAAGAACTTTTAAAATTCCTGGTGTCCAGGTCACCTTCAACCCCATTAAATCAGGTATGAGGGAGGGGAGCGCACTAGTATCCGTGTCAGCATTTTTGGGGGATCTTAGCTGTTGTGGAATGACTGGGATTATAGCATGGGCCTCTTCTCTATGGAGAGGAGGCTTCAGATAGCTAGTCATTGAGGAGGTTAAATTGAAATACCTCCCCGCCAACCCAGAGAAAGAAAACTCAAATAAATGAGTTGTATTTTAGTTAAAGAGAAAATGTCCAAACATTTCAGAGATGGTACTGGCCACTGCTTTGGTTTGAATGTTCCCATTAAAATTCACAATGATCCCCATGATGAGCTATTAAAGTTGGTACCAGTTGGTACAGGTAAGGGGTGACTAAGTCACGAAAGCTGAGCCATTCTGGAAGTTTAGCGTAAGATGAGTCTGTTACAAAGTCCAATTTAGCTCCATCCCTTTTGCTACATGTGATTCCCTGAGCTGCCTGGGGACCTTGCAGTGTCCTGACCAGCAAGACTGTTGCTCAAAGCCACCCCTCAGTTTTGCAGGCTTCAGAACTGAACTGATAGCCACAGAAAATGGGCTCGAACATTTACAAGAAGCACGTAACTTAGAGAAGATGAAAGCAATGGAAGGAAAATGCCCATCGGCTTCTAGAGGACATTGGCAGTCAGAGCTCATGGACCTCTGATTCCATGGCTCCTGTGTGACCTTCAGCTGGGGACATTATTCTTTTCTGAACTGCCGATTTGGAAATAGGGGTGGAGGGTGGTCCAAAGGTGAGAAGTAATGCTTTTGAGAACCTTGTACCCAGTGCTGGCTTCTGTCCCCTGCCTGTTTCAGGACCCAGCTATTTTTCTTAGATCTGTCACTGCACAGGGCTGTCGAATCCCTGAGGTTTAAAGAATTTCCAGGTAAGCCAGGACTGTTACACAGAGAAACCCTGTCTCGAAAAAGAAAACAAACAAAAAGGGAATTTGCATTCTCCATGTGCTGTCTGGATTTCCATGGGTGGTGTAGTAGATTTCTGCATGACAAACTTGTAGAGTGAAAGCTAGAGAGAGAGAGAGAGAGAGAGAGAGAGAGAGAGAGAGAGCACTCAGATGGGCCTCAGTGGCCAGCATACTGAAGTGGCGGAAGGGCGCATCTGATAAACACATTTTCTGAGAGTCAAAATGATGATTTCTGGTTCTGCGGTGATTCACGACCCACAGGAAAGGCAGGTTTTCATTCATTCAGTTATTTAAGCGATTATGTGCCAGGCTAAGAATAGAAGTATCAGGTTATAACATTTTCTTCTATTAAAAAAAAAAAGAGGAAAAAAATGATTCCGTGACTTGGGCAGGGATGGTACAAATTAAGCCCAGAACATTTTGTTGTGCCAGAAAGTATGCAAACATAATCAGTGATGTCTAGAAGATATAGAAGCCAGGTTAAAAATAGCAAGTCTTGGGCAATTTGCATGATAAAGTATCTAAGAACACACTGAGTAAAATAGGGATCCATAAGTCTATTCTGTGATGATAGATGGATGGAGAGATAGATAGATAGATAGATAGATAGATAGATAGATAGATAGATAGATAGATAGATAGATAGATCATGGATATATAGTAGATAGAAGATAGATACAAAGATAAATATATAGATATCATATGGTTAGTTGTATAGACAGACAGACAGACAGACAGACAGACAGATAGATAGATAGATGATCATTACAAATAGGTAGATGATGGATAGATGACAATTACTAAGACAGGTAGATGATTAATTGGCAATAGCTAAAAAGATGGATAATTAGATAGATAAATAGTTCAAAGATAGTTGAGGGCGATGGCTCTTCATCATAATGACATAGAAACTGATATTTATAGAAGTAGTGGACTTGGAAAGAGATCTTTTGCAAGAATCATCAGTGGTTATTAAATCTAGAGTGCGTAGGTTTGATAATGAACAGGTTATATGGATTTAAAGTATCTTCTCAACTTGCTCGTGGGTTGTGATGGAGAAAATGGTAACTAAGACAGTTGAGAAAATGGAAAATGGCCAAGTGATCAGGTCATTATCACCAAAAGGCAGATGGCTGTCATGAGGCATCCAGATGTCCAGATGCAGGAATGCAGCAAGCTGCAGAGAGTGCAGCGTCACTTGCATAGCATTCTGACTGGGAATGAATAACCTGCATCTAATCACAGGAAATACCAGGCCAGTGCAAGCAAGGAACATTCTGTGTAATTACTGACCTACATTCATCATAGGCAATGCCATGAAAATCAAAGGCCAGGGAACTGTTCCAAGTTAAAATAGACTAAAGCTACATGACCAATATCTGCAGCCAGTGATCCTGGGCCGGGTTTTATGCTAGAGGGGAAAAAATACAATGAAAAACATTATTGAAACAATTGAAAAATTGGACTGTGGCCAAGACAATAGAGTTAGACCAATATTAATTATATGTATATACTATACAATATGGTGTATATTAATGCTGAACTATTTAGGGCTGTGATGTGCACAACTTAACTCTTCATTAGTTTAAGAAGTGAATTCCTGCACAGAATGAGGCTGCAGCTGTAGTGAGAAGTTGAAACTGACAAATTTGGTTAACAAAGGCTTCTCTGGGTTGTTCTTGCAACTGTCCCACACATTTGAAATCATTTCAATGTAAGTGAGTTTTTAGTTCGATTTCACTGGTTTCGGGTACTGGGGTAAGCCAGCCTCACAATCTGCCTCACTTAGCTCTCTTAACTTCGGGCAAATCTCTAAGAGGGTCTAGTCATTGGTTTTCTTGTCTTGCTAGTGGTGATAAACCCCGGAACTTTCTGCTTTACAAAGATGTAGGTGTGACAGGCTTTCTGCAAAGAACTTAGTTAGTAGCTAGTGACACTTCCTCTAACCGTGCTCACACTTCCCACACTTGTACTGGTCTCTAGGCTCCAGCCCCTTCTCTAAACAGCTGATTAAGCTTGCAAAGGGTAAGGCTCTGTCACCAGCACTGCCCACAGCATTAGAAGTAACTGTCTGGCACACATCACTCTATAGCCTTTATAGTGTTTCTTTTCTAAAGATGTATTTTTATTTATGTGTATGTACACCTGTGTGTCTGTGCCACCCATGTGCAGGTGCCAATGGAGACCAGAAAGGGACATCCGATCCCCTGGAGCTAGAGTTATGGGCGTTGTGAGCGACCCACTTGTGGTAGAAACTGAGCGACTATTCTCTGAAGAGCAGTGAGTGCCTTAGCAGCTGAGCCATCTCTCCAGCCCTTTCACAGTGTTTTCTGTGACATGTGTTGTGCCAAATACTTTATATCTTTGTGTACATTTAATTTCTACTCAAACTCTGTTAGGTAGGTATAGCTATTCTCAGTCTTAGTGAGTGTGGGAGCAACAGGGATGGTTGGTTCCAGAACTCCAAAATTGTGGAGTATCATTGATATATTATAGTGTTTGCAAATAACCTGTATTCCTGCTCCCATGAACATAAAATCATATCTATATGATGTATAATTTCTAACACAATGTAAATGATATGAGAACAATTGTTATTTAGAGAATAGTGATTATATATATACTAATCTTGAACTGTTTGAATCTGTGGGCTGGCTATGTAAGTGTGTTTGCAGAGAAGGGGATCAAGCTAAGATGAATCAAGAGAGATCAGATACAGTCTACTCTTAGTTTGTGCTCTGAAACAGGAACCTCATGTGCCTCTGAAATCTATAGCCTCCGTGCCTCGCACCCCTCCCGGCACAGCCTGGAACAATCCTACTAAGTGTCTATACAGTGAATAGTACAAAGGAATATTTCAGGACATGCTAGCACTTTGGAACTTGTTGGAGCTGGTTGAGCACTCACTTCAACTCACCTTTTATAGCTACACTCAGATTTTCTGAGCCCCAGGTCCATGATAGCTACAGTTAATTTTAGCTCAGAGAGACAGGGAGCATGATTCTCTTCTGTTGTCCTTCATTCTTGTCTGTGCTCTGGAGACAGTGTCTCTGTAGGCAGTGTTCGTATTGATTGCTTTTATTGTGAGTGTTATGTGCCAGAACATTCTTTAAAAAGTTTGTTATGTTTATTTTTGTGTGTGAGTGTTTGCGTGTATGTTTATGTGCCATGTTGGTACCTGGTCACTACAGAGGGAGGAAGAGGCTTTGGATGCCTTAGAATTGGAGTTACAGATGATTGCTGACTACCACTGGGAAACCCCAGCCCCCCTGCTAGGGAGACAGTGCTGGCATTGCTGAGGGTCATCTCAGCCCTGGATGCATCATTATGGTGTTTGTAACCTTAGTACAGTTATTTGCTCTCGGCTTCCATTTAGATTGGTTCCGTGAAGTCAAAAGACAACCCGTTTATGCTATTGTGTTTTTATTGGCTGGTGCAGTGAGTGGCCCTTGGAAAGAACCCTTGCCCCCTTATATCACACCTTCATGAGATTTAGAAAAAGACGCCCTCTCTGGCCAGATTTTGTACTGCAGGAATGATGTCTGGTGACATCATTGTTTACCTTTGGGTAAAGAAAAGGCCCTTTTCTTTGGAGGGCACAGTCCTGTGCTAGAGACACAGTTTGAGACACAAGGCCACACTCTGCCCCAAGTATTCCTCGCTATTTGTGTACTCTGTGTAGTCCCCTGAAGCCACTCTGCTCATCAGTCAGTTGGGAAATGTTTGTAGAACGGCAAGTGACAGGTGATACTTCCCCCTTTCCCATCTTGGACCCCTGTGGTGCCACCACTGAGCCAGGGAACTTTTCTAAGGCTGCTTTGTGGGCTGCGGAAGAGTCTAAGTGGCTTCATGGATGACAAAAGGTGAACCAGGAAACAGATTCTCCAACCTAGGAAACCTAGGTGGACTTAGCAGGCTCAAACCTAAGAGTAGACCTTTGGGCTTTCTGGCCTTCACTTTGAAAATAGCCAGAGATGCCTATACTGCTTTGACCTCCCACTGTGGTCTGCAAGCTTTCCCAGAGGCCACACTCTCGGGCCCAGGAAGCTTTCCTGGTAACTGCTGGCTTTAGCAGCACAGACACTGGGTGACCGTCCTTCTTCTACAGTCTAAGTAGCCCTCAGATGACCATGTCATCTGATCATAGGCAGCCCCATTGCTACTTTTCTTTTACTTGTCATTTATGATAATCATTTTCCAGTTAAAATAATTTTTTCTTAAGATTGCTAAGTGCTAAGTATTTGTTACAGAAGAGGTATTAAAGAATATAATTATCTTTCTCAGTCATAATTATTATAGATACTTACGTATAATCTTCAGTCTTTACACACACACACACACACACACACACACACACACACACACACACACACATTCCCTTTGCCCACTGTATTTTGGAACAGCTTCGCAGGTTCAAGATTATGTCAATTTGTAGAAGTGATCAAGGGATTGGCAAACAGAAAGCATTATTCAGCTGTTAGGGATGGGGTGAGATTATGCTGATTATGCCCTGAGTTCCATGGGCATGCGCTTCTAGCCTGTTGACAATTCCTGAAACAAACTTGCTGTAGTCCGAGTCTCTGATGCCAAATGTGCAATACACAAAGGGCCTGCATCCCAGGACATTGGCTGAACCCAGTGCATTATGTTCTATCTTTATGATGAAATACAGATTTCCTATTAAAAGGAAAATCTCTTCCTTTCAGAAGGTTGCAAAAGATGATACTTACCAAGGGCGGAGGGTGAGGGGGGGAGCAGAATCCAGCTGGTTAAATTTAGGGCGCTGAAAGAGATCCAGTTGGCAGATAGTCCCTGGCCCCAGGCCCACAGCGTTTGCATTTGATTGTGCACTGGATACATTTTCATTCATTTTCAGCCCATGCCTTTCAGGATTTTGTTCCTCGGAGTCAGGCAAACTAGTATCAATAGCTCTCTGGGCCCCCATCAAATGACTTGATTTACTTAAGTGGTCTATTTTGCTATTCCTGTAAGGAGGGATGTATATTTGCTGAGGCATTTCCGAGAATTCTTGGGCAAAGGAATGCTGGGATTCTGACCATTTCTGTCCTTGGTAGCCTTTCTGGAACTGGAGGATGTTGGGTGAAGCAGTGAGAGCCGAGCACTGAGAAGAAGCCGCACAGGAGACCTGGCTCGACACCTACTTTTGACACTGACATAATGGGTTCAGCTGTGGCCAAGTTTCCTAACTGCCAGGGGCCTTCATTTCCTCACTTGAAGAAAACGGGGGTAATCATTTCGCCTCCACCCCTCTCCTGGAGAAGTCGGATATGTAATGACCTCATCGGTGGCTTCGAATTTCAGCCGCACATTGATATCACCTGAGGAGGTGGTGACAATAGTTTGACTTGTCTCCAGCCTGACCAGCACCCTAGTCCATGGGCACAGAACCTGAGCCTAATAATCACAGGCAGGCACACATGCACACATATGCATGCACGCACACACGCATGCACACATACCCTCTGAGATTATGTTGCACAAGGAGGGCTGGAGACTGTTGAACGTCACAGACTATTTTGATGGGAGGCTTGAGAAATCGGTCATGAGAAGAGATTAAAACTGCCTGCTTTGTATGGCCCTTGCCATTATTTATACAGTGTCACCTGAAGAGCGGCAAGATAATGAACATCACATTGTAGGTGGAAACCAAAAACCACCCTCGTATCTTCATGTACACTGAGTTTCTAAGAATGCCCCACCCTGTGGATTCCTGTGGGATAATGCTTTTCCTCTCTGTGGTCCGCTCACTATAGTTCACGTTTTTCCTCCTCTACGCAATTGTGTTTAGGGTAGTTGGCTTCACCCTTCTCCTTTCTATGCTGCTAGAGCGCCATGGAATTGACGTCATACTTTGCTAATGAGTTCTGGACTGTGGTTTGAAAGGTCAAACTAATGGCAGTGTGTTTTTGAGAAACAGCCTCACCAGAACATTTGATGCTTGTCCCCCATATCTCCAGGAGTCCACTGACACAGTAGACACTGCCACCTACAGAACATCTCCACTTTGTCACCCTCCTATGCCTTTACTTGTAGGCAGCGGGGCTTTCTTGGTTCTATCGCCATCTTTTCTTGGGTGAGTCAGAGCCTCCCATTATTTTCTAACTGCCCAAATCATAGATCTTTTACATAGTCTCCTCTTTCTCACACAGGATTTCTGCAACAAACTTAATGCACACTGGTCATTGAATTATATATAGTTGATTAAAGACCTTCTGTAGCAAAAAATACAGGAGGTTGTAGTTACTACAGCAGTAGGATCGTGTCAGTGGTTACTCCATGTTCCTGCATTGCAGGGATGGAAGAAGAGCTCTCTGTGTTCTGACCAGTCCCTCCTCTCCTACGATGTCGGGCATCACTGGGATATTGTGCTGTGATAAGACTGTTTTTATGAGCTATAAGCTAGTCTCAGCTTCTCTTTGGGTCCAGCGCTGGCTTGCAGTTGCTTCTGTTTGCTGGGATGTGGCTTTAGGCAAGAGCTCAAGGCTCCTGGTCTGTGCTTAGGAATAATGTGAAACAGTCAAACTGATCCATGTGCACTGATTCCTTCTGCCTGAATCATTGCTGTGAGGCTTAGAAGGTTTGGGGAAACTTGGCCTGGGAGAGAGTGTGTTCCTCGTGTAACTACAAAGCGCTCCTTCTGTGTTTCCTCTGATTTCCGTTTAACCTTTTCAGGGGTCTTGCTTCAACTTTCTTTAACTTCGACTCTGGCACAAAGCCACATATATATTCAGCTTTCTTGAAAAGATTTTCCTTCATTAACCAATGAAAATCAAATGTGTTTGTGGTGTATAGTATGACGTTTTTATATGTGTATACATTGCAGAACAGCCAAATCAGATCTTCCATACAATATTTGATCACACTCTTGGGATTTTGCTCTTTTTGTTTAATTTCTAAAGCAGTCTTGGGAGAAAAAGATTATCATTTCCTCTATTTATAGGGATAGAGCAGAGACTTGGATTAGCAAGGGAATTTCCGCGGCTCCTGAACATCTGGGACTTGAACCCTGGTCTTCGGATTCTGAGTTAGGCTCCCTTCTTGTGCTCAGACTACGTAGGTTTGTGACAAGACTCAGGACAGCTTGGCATGAGCCTGGCAAGGGTTAACACGGGGCTCCCACCACCTGCCTCCCACCCAAGAAATAAGCTGGGCTTTGCCAGGCCAGTCAAATCCAAAAGCTGTCCCTTTGGTACTTAGGCTTGGCTGAGGCTGCCATGGTTGACCAACATACCAAGTCTCCCCCAGTGCTGGAGACAGAGTCAGGATGGGAAAAGAGTCTTGGGGGAAAGATAGTTCTACCTCTCCTGACTTACGCTCCATGGGGATTTGAGAGCATCCTCGCCCAGACGGCTGTCTCGGCTCCATGATGATAGGCATCCTGGGTCAATACTCTGGTAGACTAAACACACGTTGCCCATGTTGGCTGGGAAGCAGCAGTCAGGGAGCGGGCTCCGTGTAATCCCTGGTGCAGCAGCCTAGCTTGTTAATCATCGCCATCCCAGCAGACTGGCCTGGACAGAGATCTTTCGCATGGGGCTTGTGCGCTACCCTCGACGCTAATGTGAGCTTTCTGAGAAATAGAATTTCTGTTCTGACCTCCGTGCCCTGTTGTTATAGAGAATGCAGACATAAAGCAATTCTTGAAATGGCAGAAAGCAATTGCATCTAATGGGGGGTACCTTTGCCAAGGAAAACATGCTTAGCTTTAAAGCATTCCCACACAAACAGGGACATTTGAAAACTACTCCTGGATCTGCCTTGGAGTCTGAGCACTTTTCCGTGTCCTTTAGTAACCTCTAATGCACGCACCAGCCAGCTCTATGCAGACCCCCCACAGACTGTGACAGAGGTAGACCGGCAGATGGGAAGTGACAGCTGAGACCTGTGTGAACTGGTATCAGCTAGAGAACCTTCCAGGGGCTGAGGCAGGGAGATTTACAGTGGGAGCAGATTCCATAGACTATAATGTCCCGCTTCCATCTGTTACACTGCAGAATGTGAGCCCCTGTTGGGTCTTGAACTCTTGGCCCTTCTGTTAGGTGATACCAGTGACTAAGCAGCATGTCATCCAACCGTCAGAAGTTTGCATTAGGAGATAGACAATCTGTCTTCCAAATGCTTGTGGACAGATTCTACGTAGAAATAATAATACCATGTTGGTAACAATTGCAGTCATTATGTGTGTTTATAATATGCCAGGAGTAAGTACTTTCCCTAAATTATCTCCCTCTGCCCCTCCCAGGAATTCTGCAAGATGAGTTCTCTTATCTCCACCCGACAGAGAAAGCTGCAGCACAGAGGGGTAGATAACTTGTAAATGGTCGCACAAGCTACAATTAATCCTCTCAAGCCTGAGCAAGATGACCCGTTGAGATAACCAAGAAAACAAAACAAGAAAACATTAGTTGGCAATTATATTTATTTTAATCTCATCCTTTATATATTTTATTTATGTAAAATGTATGCAGTATGTGCTATGATGGTACGGAACTGTATTGTGTAGTTTCTGAATAAGTAAATCCACACATAAGAGAAGCTTGTGGTCAAATATTCCTCATTGATAGTACGAACTTGGGGAGTACTTTGAAGTTCAGTTGAAAGGAAAATCTCTTTTCCTGATGAGTGGCTAATATTAATAGTACCATAGGAAATTTGATTACTTCAGTGTGTGTAGGACCCTTGAAGGCACATAATTTTGTCTGCTTGCTCGTCACCAGCTGCCCAAACCAGGCTTCACTACAGAAGATAACAAGGTTTGGAGCCTAGTTGGGCATAGAATGCTATAAGTGGAATGTGTTTTCCCCAAGTTCATGTGTTGAGACCCTAACCCTAATCCTAATATGACAGACAGTCTTAGGACTTGGAGGAGTTTGGAGGTGACAGGGGACTGTGGAATTTTTATGTGTAGGATTAGCTCATAAAGAGGTCTCAGGAAGCTCCCTTGGTCCTTTCCTCATCTCTCTGTGACTAAATGTATAGTTTCACTGGACCCTGTCCCTAACCACACCTCAATATTATTCATCCTAGCCTCTAGATTGTGAGAAATGAATTTCTGTTGTCCAGAAGTCATAGAGTCTGTCACCATTGACAGTGAATAGGTTATCGCCATTGGGTATTGGGATACATCCAACGACATGGTACAGTATGTTTAATGGTCATCCCTCATAAGCAGTACAGTGTTCAGTGTGCTGGGAGGAACAGGCGTGAGTGCGTGCTGTCTTCCTCTTACACATAGCATCCTTAACTAACGGTAGGTAGGACCCAGTGCTTTCTCCGCGGAAAGAGCTGGGATTCAGGAGCATGGAAGGGAGAGAGAACTGTACAGTAAATGAAATCAGGTCTATGTGTGGTATCGCAAAGGGATTTTCCCTGATTACCTGCTCATGCAAAGACACCCTTCCTTTTCCATACTCCACCTCTGTGTGTGGTGCTATCAAAGAGGCGGGTTTTGAGTCTAGTTATAGGTAAATTGGGAGAAGAAAAGTTACCAGAAATAATTACCACCCAAACCCACTCATTTTATTCCTCTGCTCATTTAAAAAAATACACTAGCTGATTCTTTGAGTGCCCATGCATCTCGCCTGAGCTCACAGGCTGGCATTCTGACAAGGCTGCTGTTCTTCCTTTGCCACACCCCTGCCCTGAGCTGGACATCACTCTCAGGATGTGTGTAATCTTTGCCGATGCTGGAATTCTTCCAGGTGCTTGGGTATGGAGATGCACTCTCTCAGTGACCAGCCTGGTTCTCCCGAATTTGAACCATTTCCAGAAATGCTTAAGTTTCTCAAAATGGATAAGCTGGGGATTTATGGCCCATTGGGTTTTGTTGTTGTTGTTTTCTTTTTTAAAAAATACTCAGTTTGGCTAATGCCTTATGTGTATAATTTGAGGAAAAGAAAATTAGTTTTGTGGGCTGGGCAGATCTAGGAAGAAGAGTTTCAGTTTTCATTAGACAACGCATGTAAATAGTTGTTTTCTCCTTTGTCCCATAAATGCCCGGAAGATCTCTTCTTCACTTCTGGAGTTTCTTAGAATGCCAGCCATTTCCAGACTTGACTGTGTATCAGAATCCCGTGGAGTGTCTGGTCAGATACTGGATGCCCTTGCCAGACTCTGCATATTCAGACGAGCCCAACTCCACCTTCCACCTTCAACAATCTCTGCATATGAACATGAGAGTAGTCAGTCAGAGTTTTGGAACTGGTAGACTAGACCCCTTTGAAGGAGGGAGTAATATGTCAAACCTGCAGGGCTTAAACTATTTCAAAATAGTGAAGGAAGCAAAAATTGGCATTTAAAGTTCATCCACACACTTGAGTCAACAGGGCAGGATCACTGGTCATTATAGCATGATGAAATATAATGAAAAGCTTTCCTGGGATAGTCTCCCTAAATTTACTAGAAAGTTCTAGTCTCTCCAAAATAACATGTCAAGTAAATCCCTAAACTTTGCATCTTTTGTGAGAAGAACTTTCTTCTAGGCATGTGACTGAACTTTTTCTTTAGAAGCCAGAGGAACTTAGTGAAGGCCAGTATGATTCATGGTCTTTGGTCATTAGCCATAGAACCAACATGGCTTACTTTCCCAGAGGTTGCAGAGAAGCAGGCAAGAGAGGGTCAGCGAATTTACCGAGTTCCTTTGCCCTGATCCTATTTATCATCTGGGCGTTCATAGAATGTAGGAGGTGGCGGCTGAACCCTTCGTACCGTATTGCAAATCCTTTTTTAGCATGGCTGTGCGACAAACATTGCTCCAGGCAGGCTGCGCCGTTGAACCAGACCACGTCTTTATGAGCCGACATTCTTGTGGTAAAGACAGACAATAAACAAGTAAATGAAATACTAATAAAGAACATGTCCGTTCGTGATAAGTGATGCGAAGAACCTACCGGATCCTGGAGGGGACTGGTAGAGAACTCACCTCGGGGATGACAACAATTCGTACAGACTCTTGGCTGGCAAGACAAGTGCCACCTGTAGGAGAGAGAGGGAGAGGTAGAGGGGGAGGGAGAGAGAGGGGGGGCGTTCTCAGAGGACTGAAGGGAACAGAACATGAGCACAAGTGTCAGCCAGAGAGAAAGAGTGATGCGTTTTGCTGTGCTTGGCACAGCCTCTCCAGGGCCCTGGGAACAGTCTAAGCTTTTTTCTGTTTAGATTTTTTTTTCTCCAAGTCATACTTCACTAACCTACTGGCTCCTGGTTCTTGATGGTCAGGCCCTATAAAACCCCCGTCTGCCCTGGAATGATGTCCAAAGGCCTCGAGGAAAGACAAGCATGTTGTATTTGAAGACTCTAAAGAAATAAAAGTAGGCCTGTGGTCAACATGCTGCATGGTCACTGATTTGCATTAGTTTGTTGAGTATGAGGTGCACTTGTGAGGCACATGGTTCCCTGTCCTTTCATCTAGAGGAGACAAAGAGAACGAAGTGCAAAGTTCCAGCTGGCCTTGGGGGACATGAAGCAAGCAGGGGGGATGTGGTTAGATACAGAGTCTGAGGGTGGAACCTGCATGCTTGCTCTTGTACAAGGAATAGACAGAGAAGTTCCCCTAGCTTTTGTGAGACCTGAGATCTGGAGGGTGATGCATAAGGAGAACATTCCAGACAGTAGAAAGCTGAACCTGCTACTGGAGGGCTCAGGCTTCATTCTAAGGGTAATAAGCATACTTTTGACAATTGGTGCTTTCAAAGTCCAAGTAAAGAAAGAGCATTGGATAGCTAGGGCCTCAGAGCTGGCTTTGGGTTGGCCATGGAATGATCCAGTAAAACAGAAACCTTGCAGAAGAACAAGGGCCACAATAGTAGATGGAATAGGAAAAGGAGAGCTGTCTAGGAGTCATAGAGATGATGAACATTGCTGGTCCAAAGTCCTTCTTGACACAGGACTAGGGATGGGGTTCCAAAGTCCAGTTTGCCTAAGTCATGGAAAGCCTAGAAGGCAGGCCAGATAAGCTTGATATTAATAAATATGAACCCCCAGGTAACATAATCCAGTAGTTAGTGATCCAGAATTTCTAGGGGTTGTCCAAACTGTCTCTCTGGTCAGAAAGAACTGTGATAAAGAGTGGCAGAGGATTTGGCATGGAGCCATACTGTGTACTCCCTCTGCAGTGCTTCCTGGAGGAGTGGTGGTAGAGACCCGAGCTCCTGTCCAAAGCTACATGGAATAGGAAATAACTCCACGGCTTTTGCTGGAATGATATTCTGTTTGGATAAAGAAGAGAACAGTGAAATTTTGAGGGTCTAATCTTTAGCTCTAAATTGGGAGAAGAAAAATGACAGAAGGAAACTGATTTACTAATGTTGATAGAATGAGTGTTAGGAAGACATCCATCCATCTGTCCGTCCATCCATTCATCTATCTATCCATCCATCTCTCCATCCATCTCTCCATCCATCTCTCCATCCATCTCTCCATCCATCTATCCATCCATCCATCCATCCATCCATCACTTCATCCAACTGTTTATTGAAACTCCAAGGTGCTACTTACAAGCTATATGACCTGAGCAATGTTTATTTGGTTTCCTAGAATCTGTTAATAATGACAACACCTGCCTTAGTCATGGTTGTGATTAGAGATAACATGTGCTCGTGCTCAAGCCAGGGTTTGGGACTTAGATGCTCAATACATGGAAACTCCTATTGAGTTTTGGTAAGTCGGGGCACTTTAAGCAGAAAGTTGCTACCATTCAACTAGATGTCCCTCAATGAGGCCTTTTTTAGGGTGAGGGTGAGGGTCTAGAGGGGAAGGGGTTTCTTTTTTTTTCTTACAAGTGTTTACTACTACTCTTTCAAAATTTTATTAGTGTTCAAGGAGTTTAATTTTTTTTAGATAAAATTTATCTTTGTTGTTTTCTTACCTCCCTTCTCCCCATCTTCCTCCCTTCTTTGTGTCCCTCCACTCTGCATAGCCTTCTGTGTACTTTTGTGTCACGTGTAACCTTTTGTCTTTTCTCCCTTTCCAATACCTCTTGTTTCCCTCTCCTGGTCCTATCTATCACAGTCTAGATGGGAAGGGGCATTTTGAGATCTTCAAGGTATATAATATTATGGGTAGTACTTGCAAGCTGAAGAAGAAGGTTGACTCAAAGATAACAAGGAAGTTTTAAGCACAGATAATATGAAACTAGATTCTCTACCTAAAAGAGAGGGATATAGAAGGAAGTGTACTGGGAAATAAGTCTCAGTTTAAGATGAAACTGTGGTAGTTGCCAAGTGGAAATAGCCTTCAGGTTTCTGGCTGTGATGTGTTTCAAGAGTGAGATCTGGGCTAAGCTCACAACTTAATATAATCATGACTACTGTGGTATAATAGAGCATAAATTTGGTTGCCATAAAGATTCCAGATAGAATTGGCTTATATGAGGTGACAGCATAAGCTATTGAAAGGGCATTTTAGATTCCTATTCCATTGCCTCACCTTATTAAATATAAGTGAAGTCAGGATGGTTTTGTCAGGATGTCTGTATCCCACCCACAGATAGAGAAAATAGAGTAGAGAGAGACCACACTCATCCCGTTCAAGACCAGACATGGTCATATGATCACACTTAGCTGCAAGAGAGGCTGGCTAAGGGGTCTACATTCTAAGTTAGGATTCTGTTGTCTTGGAAGAGGAAGAGAGCTGGTATTCAGGACCTCCAGTGGCCTTAGCCACACACAGAGTTGAGTAAAGATCTGAGGTTGGGTGAAGCACAGCCAAAATGACTGCCACAGAGCTGGGATGGCTCAGCTTAGTAAAGCAAATTTGAGAATATAAAAAACCAGACGTGGTGGTGGGCCCTTGTAATCCTAGTTCTTGGGGAAGTGGAGACAGGTGAATTCCTGGGACTTGCTGTCCAGATAGAGACCTTATCTCAAAAACAAAAATAACAACAGCAACAACAAAATATAAACACAAAAAATAAAACCAAGGTTGATGTCTGGCCTTTACACACAAAACATTACACACATGTGAATATAAACACACACACACACACGAAGAGAAAACATGCAACGGGGGTGATTAGAGTCAGCTAAGACTGTTAAGGCAGAGGAAGGGCCCAGGAAGCGTAGTCATACACAGAAGATACACAGTTGGAACAGGCTGGTGAAGGCTGTGCACCAGAGATGAGGACAGATGGAACAGACCCTCTAGAGTCTGAAAGACTCGACTCTGGAGACTAATAGCTTAGGTACAGTCTAGCTTGCAGAAGCCATGGGAGTGGGACAAGCCGAGATGGTGAGCCTGGGTCACACTGGAAAGGGTCAGCAGACAGAAGGACCTCGGAAGAAGGCAGAACCCCAGGGCTGCCGGGCTGAGTGAAATTTAGTTCACATGTCTGAAAGGGTTTGATGATACTAATTTACTCTTTTATTTTTTTTTAATTGGAAAGAGGCTTTTAAAACAAAACAAAACAAAAATCCTCTTAAGTAAAAGGAGTGGATCCTTTTGGGGAGTTAGCTAATGTGTGCATAAATTTTTTTCTTTGGCAGTTTTTTTTTTTATTCTCCTCTTTCAGATAATCTTATCTCAATTTGGAATCAGAAATCTTATTTATAGCTTTTCTGGAGAGAATTATTTTGAGGGGGCAGATTCTTTGCCCTTTGGACTTACTTTCTTTTTAAAAGCAGATAAGTTATCCCTCCTTTTTCTCAGGAAAGACAGTTGAAATATTAATTTAAAAACAATGATTGTACGCTGAAAGGAGATATAAATCAAGGCAGCATACTTTCAGCTGCCTCCTGTTTTATGGGCTTTTTCTCCTTTGTCTTG
Source organism: Microtus ochrogaster (assembly GCF_000317375.1). Lineage (NCBI taxonomy): Eukaryota > Metazoa > Chordata > Mammalia > Rodentia > Cricetidae > Microtus > Microtus ochrogaster. The sequence continues at coordinate 67,881,946 of NC_022016.1, forward strand.
TGGAGGGACTCTGGAAGTTCCAACTCTATCTTCCCATGAAGACTAGATAGGAACTTAGCAACTCACCCCAGCTCTACCCCTGGCGCTGACCTAGGCGAGGGCTTGGCACTCAAGACTTTGGAAAGTCTGCAAGCATGCTTGGTTATTGGAGTCATTGCAGGGACCGTGGGGCAGATGTCATCATACATATAGCCTCATGCTGGAGTTTGCCAGCTTCCTCGGGGCAATCTTAGGTCCTGCTGTTGCCTCAGCTCAACCAAAAAGAATGGGCATTGGAACTCTAAGCTAGTCAGTGACAAAGTCTGGCTCTGAAGGCCATCTGACTCTGTAGCCTATGTCTGTGTGCTTAGCCTACCATTATCTCTACAAAGCTTTGGCCATGGAGTGCTGTTTGGAGAAAAAGAGTAAGTGCTGCCCCAGGGTATCCCATGATTTCCCTCTGCTCTGCAGCCTGACCCCATGGCTTGTGTTGGTCATGGTGTCTTGCACCGGTGCCTGGTCAGGGCACTGCAGCCTGAGGTTCGAAGGAAAGATGGGCCCTTTAAGCCTCTTCTCACATCTGAACTGAGCAAAGAGCTCTGCCATTCTGTATCTGCCTGGGGAGTACCCGGGGTGAGTTCCTGTATGGGCACGGAGACCTTGCAGGATATTTGGCTCTTCTAAGTGGGTTTACAACCAGCATCCAAACACACACATCTTATTCCTAATGCACGCAGGGACTCACTGACAAAGGCTCAGAGCTCAGCCCTCATGAAGCTGAAAAGAAACGTGAGCAAAACCAGGGCCTGCCAAAACAGTAGGCCCTGATTCCTCTTGGAGCTCCAGAATCTAATTTCTACAGCAAAAGACTGAATGAGTTAACTTCAGGGAAGGATTTGTTAGGGTTCCCAACATGTGGCAAGCTTCAGTAAGCGCTCTCTGTTATTTATTATCCGATGAGCCTAAGGTGGCAGCCTAAATTCCACCCCAGCCATCTTTCGTCCAGCTCACACAGTACATCTGAGGGGCCTGCCTGGTTTTCTTTCATTTATTTTGTGAGTTGTCCATAATGACCCTGATGTCTCAGGTGTGGAAAAGGCTTGTGGAACCAGCGCTTTTGAAGATCACATTGTTAAAACTTATTTTCAACTGTCGTAATGCAATAGATGGCTGTGGTAAAAGAACTCGATGCTGACTAACGAGCATCAAGGAAGAAATAGGTCTTGCTTTTCTTCCTCCAGTCATCTGTGCCATTTTTAAAATGACAAAATCATCCTTGGATACCCTTTCAAAACCGAAGCCCAGTTCCCACGCAGATGTAACGGAGCTGCAAACATTGCCTCATGGATGTTCTCTCATGGAATGTGGGTTTTGTTAAGTCTCGTTTTTGTTGGGGTGAGCCAGTAGAAGCAGGAAGGAGTCCTGGACCCAGGCCCTGGCCTCTAAACCCCAGACAGGGCCTAATGTCTATTAAAGGAGCTCGTGACAAGTGAGTCTGTAGGAGGTCTAGCGTTGGAAGCCTCCCCGAAGTTATCTGCGGTGAAAAGTGTGGCTAATGTCCACTGTCACTGGCAGTTCCTTCTGGTCTCCTGACAAAGCTTGGACTGACCTGCTCGTGGGAGTGTCTTGTAGCTTTATCTCATTGAAGGACCTTTGCGTGTGGAGTTTTCATGCCCCTCACAAGCTGTTCATGTTGCAAGCAGGTGAGGCTTTCTCCTCCACAGTTCTCCTTACTTTAGTGTCTAGAATATCAGTTCAGTGTAGGGATGTAGATCAAAGATACCAATAAGTCTCCCACTCTCAACTCACATATTCCTGAAGGTACAGACGATGAGGATCCATACCCATCCTTAAGTCCCATTCTGCTCTAGTCCCCCTGAGTGTCTCAAGGTCAAATGGCCGATGGGCAGGAATGGCACAACATGCTGGTTGCAGGTCTTAACAATCTACCCACTCTACAAGTCTGTCTGTCAGTCTGACCGTGTGTTTGCTTCTGCATTTTCATTTGATTCCAGAGTTTTGGGACTTACCCTCACTGATGGCCAACCCTCACTGGCCTTCCATCGCAGAGCTTTCTGGAACACCTTAGACCATCTTGTGGCTCTAATGGCTTCTGTTGCAGCATATATCAAGTTTTCTTGACTTGACTTGTTTTCTCGTGAATTGACATAGATTTATCTATGGTTATGTAAGTATGGCTGGAAAACACCCCATAGTCCCTGCCTGTGTTTTCTTTCCTCTTCCATGGAAATTCCTTTGCTCATCACCAAATATGCAATCAAGCAAGCAAGGAAGGAAGGAAGCAATCAAGCAAGCAAGCAAAGAAGGAAGGAAGCAATCAATCAATCAATCAAGCAAGCAAGCAAGCAAGCAAGCAAGCAAGCAAGCAGCAGTATGCCAGTTAAGAAGGCTGCCTTCTTCATGACTCTCCCTGCTACTGTCTAGCCCTCTTTTACATCTGTACATCTTCCTCGACAGTTTTGACCCCAGAGCCCTAGGGTTATAATTTTAGGAGAATGAACACCAATAACAGGAGGACAATGTTCACATTGCCCAGGACACATTTTTTTTCTTTAAGTGCATGCTCTAAGTCCCAAGGGAAAGAAGCACATTTCCAGTAAGAATTGATATTTCTTCTAAACCCAAATCTAGTATCTCCCATAATTTAATATTTTGCTCTCTTACATAGAAAAGGTTGGGATGCAGGTAGCAGTGTGGGACTCTCTGGGTCATCTGTGACTCTCTGGGTCATCTGTGAAATCTTTGGGATGCCCTTGGCTTTCTGCTTCATCTACATCTATTGTAGTTTCCACTCTCAAGGTCAAAAATTAACATCTATCATATCAGCATTCCAGGCATGGAAAAGTCGAGGTGTACCGGACACCTGAGGCGTGCGCCAACTTGACATCTGCTGTTGACAGAAGGCCGTTTGTTTGTTCCCGACTGCCCAGACTCAAAATCACTGTATTAATGTAATCACTGCTTTGCCAATTAGCTCTAGATTCTTATTGGCTAGCTCTTACATCTTAATTTAACCCATTTCTATTAATCTGTGTATCGCCACATGGCTATGGCTTACTGGCAAGGTTCTGCAGCATCTGTCTGCTATGGGCAGCTACATGGTATCTTGCAACTCCACCTTCTTTCTCCCAGCATTCAGTTTAGTTCTCCCTCCACCACCAGCCCCCAAGCCTAGCTCTACTCTGCCCTACCACAGGTCAACTCGACTTCTTTATTTATTAACCAATCAAAGCAACATATATGCAGAAGGACTTCCCACACCAACCTGCCTTTGTAGCAGCATCTATGGAATCCCAGATAGTATTGACTTTATAGCTTAATGATCAGAGCTTGGTCACATGGTCACATTAGCTGCACCTAGACCTAGTATCACCCTTAATAAAACCGGGGTGTGGCTAGTAAATAACAAATCTAAGCCAATACAGAGTAGCTGCTCTGTCTCATGTGATTTGACCTGTGGTTTGGATTTCTTATTTCCCTGAGAGCTCTCACATCTGGAACAGAACATGCGGCTCAGGACAGAGTATAAAGCAGCTTGAGTTTATCTCCATACCTCCCAACATCTGAGTTCCAGCCGCCTACCTCCCAGTTTCTGTAATAAATTCTTGATTCTGAATGAGCAGGGATGCCAGCATTCAACCAGAATTTAGAAATATACCATAGTAAGTACTCACAGTCTCCTTTGCCCTGTCGTTCCTTCAAAGCTTCCCTGTTCCAAGTGCCCTCTTTGCTAGGTGACATGATTCCTTACTCAGGAGGTGGGCATTCCTAGCTGATCTGCCCCAGCTTCTGTTGCTATCATTGTCTTTCTTTGTCCAATCTCTCCTCTGGCTAGGATTAATTCCCTTCCTTGAATCCATTATGACCTCGGGCAGTACATCGACATCTTCCTGCCTTATTCACAGACCTGTCCCTGGCACAGAAAATTGCACTTGACATGGCACCATTGACAAGAGCTTGCATGGGAAGGCTCCTTCTGAGGTTGCAAAGTCCCACGAGCGCTGTGCTTAATGGCGTTGGTGCTAGCCTGCCTTCACCCTCTAGACCTGGGTGGGCTCTTGGAGGGCAGAAAAGTGCATTTCTCACTGGCCTCTCTCCTTGTTGGATGCTTGAAGATAGAGGTCCCAGAAAACATTTGTCTGGTGGAGATGGAGGCCAGACACACTGTAATAGAGATGTCTCCTGCCTTCCTCACAGGGCAAAGCCTGTTTGTAGTCGCTGATATATTAAACTTCTCCACAGCAGCCGCTCCGTGGTCACAGCCATCATCGGAGAAGGACCTAGTTTGTGCAGCTGAAGGGTCTCTTGAGACACTGCCAGTCACTTGAATAAAATGCTGGGCTTTGTCTAATGGTTTATTTTCACATAGGAACAGGTCCTTGGCGCTAATCCTATTTGAGTCCTGGGCTCTGTGGAGCAGAAAGATGAGCCAGAGACCTCAGGTTTCATTTGTTGTTGAAGTTTGACCAGACATTTGGTGTAAGTGTGTGTCATGCATGACTTTACTTAAGTAATTAACATTCCTGTCAAGGCTCTGTAAAGGGTCCTGTGTTACCGAGTCCCTCCAAAGGCCGCTTTAAACCTTTGAACTCCCAGCCTGTCTCTTATTGCCAATTGCAATATGCTTAAGTTTCATTTAAAAAAAAAAAAACAAAAAAATAATTTGATTTTTGGGGAGAAATATTTATTATTAAGAGAACTAACCTTGGAAAGTAAGGTGATTTCAAAATAAAAAGGGTAAGTATAAAATGCCATGCGAGAATAGTTGGGCAAGGAAATATCTAAAAACACTTTTTAAGTTAAGAGAAAGGAAGAGTGTAGGTAAATCTGGCAATAGTCTTCAAATATTTGGAGACTGTCGTGAGAATAAGCAAATCAACTTACCAAAAGACTGAAGTCTTTCCCTTTTTTTCTCCTTCCTTTTGCTTCCTCTTTGTTACCCATTTTCCCTTGCCCGTGACCGCCTTTCCTTCATTCCTTTCTTCTTTCAGCTTCTTCTCAGGGTTGTTAAGAGCATGAGGCCTATGGAAGGAGAAGATGAATCTCCTTTACTAAGAGACACCTCTTGAATGACTGAATGAAGGTGTAGATGTTATCACAAGGTGATGTGGAGGATGAGAGGCTGAGTCTAGAGGGGACAAGCCAGGAGTATGTCTGTTTGTGGAGGTCACGTGATCACAGGAGCTGATGGCAGAAGTCTGCTGCCGGGAGGGGGCGGTGGTCAGAAAAGTCTTCCTGGACGTAGTGATGATGTAGCTGCATCCCGAAGAACAGTCAGATGAAGGGATGGGGAAAGTATCTTAAGTGCACTATGCAGCAAAGCCTGGAAGCTAGTGTCGGGGTACAGGCTGGGACCCCAGACTCTCTCCACTCTGTCTGTGGGAAAGCTGGAGAAGAAGGGATGGGGGATAATGCTGGCAAGGTTGGAGGTGGGATGCATGGCACTAGGCTTTGCCTGGAAGGATAGGACACTGGGTGGATTTTAAACAGGAGGGTGGCTTTGGTGGGTGTATGGACAGTGGCTTTGAAGGTGAAGAGAAAGCGCTTTTCAGTGGATTAGAAGGACTGAGAGGATCGGATGGAAGCTGAAACTTGGGTACTTACAGTAGAGACTGGGTTTGAAAAGAACTGGGACATGGACTTGAAAGGTTGACTTGACTGGACAGAAGATGCTGCCATGTCTATTAGACTGTGGATTTCTTAGTAACTGTTGCAATGCCCTGTCTCCAATCCTGCATCAGTATCTAGTACCTGCAGTGGCTTAATTTTTTAGTAACAATTGGTTAATGGGGATTTGTTTAAGGAGTTATTAAATTGCAGTAGCCTACGCATCATATTTATGGGAACACTAGTTGCCTTCCAACATCAATTTTTCTTTTAGAAAAAGAATGCCAACTTGAAACTAATTTTGTTGCTTCCCAGCTTTAAAAACTGCATTTCCCAGCATCCTCCTAGAGATGTGATGTCACTGTGTGAATTAGTTGGGTTTTTTTTTTGTTGTTTGTTTTCTAATTTTTATTTATTTATTTTTTATTAAGCTCTACATTTTTCTCTGCTCCCTTCCCTGCCTCTCCCCTCCCCTTCAACCCTCTCCCAAGGTCCCATGCTCCCAATTTACTTAGGAGATCTTGTCTTTTTCTACTTCCCGTGACTTAGTTGTTATCTGGAAGTTCAAGAAAGTCTTCTGCTGCCCCTGCCTCCTTTTTGCTGTTTGTAATTCAAATACTGGTGGCTTCCATGGTGGGGGTGGGAGAGCAGAACAGGGGAAGTCTTCCCCTTCTGATTGTGAAGCTGCCTACCAGATCTAGATCACTTTGAGCAAGAAACATACTTCTACTGCAGCTGCTTCCTTAAAGGTTAATATTCTGGAGCAGCATAGCTAAGCCTACTTCCAGAAGCACCTAGCAATTGGTTTTATGTACATGGTCTCCTTTGACATTAACCACACTCCTGTGTACTGTGAAATCATCCTTATCAGACAGGGGAAGAAACTAAGACTCCTAAGTTTCATTTGATTTCCTTGCTCTAAATGCCACTCGGGTTTCCTGACAGTTCAGCCCTCTTTTCTGCCAGGCGACAACAAATGCCGGCCACACTAAGTCACCTGAACCGGGCCGTTTTCACATACTCGATTTGGGTTGAGTTTCATGGTACCTGTTTAACATCTTACGGCTTCCCTGGGATAAGTAAACCAATTCCATCTATTGTGTCTGTACATGTGTGCATGCACGCACAGAGAGCTGGCCCTCAATGTCTGCTAACCACCTGTGTATAAAAACCGTAGTCATCCTGTGAGGGTTGGGCCTGTACTTAAATCTATAAATCATGCTGGTGACACCATTCTGCACTTTAATAATTATTTACATAGCATTTGTGTTGTCGTAGGAAGGATGGGTAGCAGAGATGATTTAAAGAGGAAGGAGATGCACATCTCTGCCTTATGGTATCCTAGGATGCTGAGGACCAGTTGTACGTGTAAAAAATAGACAGTTGGGCATCATGGTGATCCTGGTATTTGAAGGCTAGGTGGAAGGATTATAAATTTGAGGCCAGTCTGGACTACTTAGGAGTTCAAGGTTGACTCAAGCGGCATTGTGAGACCCTTAGACACATAAACAACCCGACACGGCAGTCCTAACGCCGTTCACTTCAACGGGTATTTGTGGAAACCTTATGGAGCTCTCGGGCTGTACCGGGTGCAGAAGTGAAGCCATCACACCTGACACCGTAAGGGCTTGTGTTGGCTTTTGAGAGTTCAGAAGAATTTCTTTCCCTTCTAATTACACAGGGATGGTGTGCCAAAGCAGGCATGAATTAACCGGGCTATCCAGAGAAAGCCCGCATGCCCTCAGCAATGGCGCCTTCTGATCGTATGCCCGTGGAGCCTGGTGTCTCTGACAGATGGGATATAATTTAACTCTTAGTTCTGTCTGCTGCCTGGATCTTCTCACCTGTTGTGTCTGAGCACCTTGCTACAGGGCTAGCAGCCTGGCCTAAAGCTTCAGCAGCTGTTTGAACCTTCAGTGGCTCATCAGTGGAAAACAGAAAGGACTTGTTAAAGGGTTCACTTGGGCATGAACTTTCTTCATGCCTTTATGCAACAGGTACAGGCAACAGAAAGCTCTAGCGCTTGCCACTACTATTTTACAAGCACTTTCAAATGTGTGACATATAACAATGATTTTATTCTTTCAACTCTGCAAACTAGGAGTATATGTATTTTATAGATGAAGCCGCTGAAGTTCAAAGTTACAACCTCTACTTAAACTCAACACAGTGAGTGTGTAGGCATGTTGAACTCAAATCTATCCAGCTCAATATGGCTCTAAAGCTCCCCATTGGGATCTCCTGCTGCCTTGGGTAGTCTCTGATCTAGATTCTCATAGCACGTTCCTACTGAGCCTGACTGCAAGGTCAAACAACCAAGCTCTGTAGCATTCATTCACAGGGAGAATGGTAATCACTGGCGGATTATTATCATGAATGGTGGTTCCATGGCAAATGTTGGTAGTAATCATAGCAAGCTTTCTTGTTGGACTTTCTTCAGATTGCCAGCTTCCAAATAATAATATGGAGAATTATTATTAATTTTGAAAGCTTGGCCTTAGCTTATGCTTTTTTCCAACTCGCTCATATAACTTAATTAGCCCATATTTCTAATCTGTGTTCTGCCTTGGGACTTGGTTACCCCTCCTCAGTAAGGCATGTCTGACTTTCTCTGAGTCTCTGGCAAAATTCACACACCTAGATTCTTCCTCCTTCTCCTCCTCCTCTCTGCTCCCCACTCCCCGGAAATCCCACCTATCCTCTCCTGCCTAGCTATTGGCTGTTAAGCTCTTTATTAAACCAATCACAGCAATACATCTTCACAACATGTACAAATATCCATCAACAGTGTTCTTACATTTTGCATTTTCTCGATATTACATTTGTTTGAGGAAATAGCCCGTTTTGTTAACTTGAGAAAACAAACCGCAGTTTGTATTATTTTCTCTGTAAAAAGATGAAAACCCAGTCTTCAATTTCCAGAATCAAGCAATGGATGGGCCTTGCTCAGCAGAGTCTTTCACAGCTGCTTTTAGAACCCCTGAGAACTAGACTTGCTTGGAGAGGCGTTTATTCCCTTTTGCAGCTATTACTTCATTCAGTATAATCCTTAACACTTTCCTTCCTGGGTCTTGGGGCTCAGGGTTGGTGAGATCGTTACATACGACGGACAGTCCCTTTTAGGAGACTATTTCAGATTAGTTGGCCAAATAGCAAGTTGATCTTGAGATCTTGAAACACAGTTGAGTGACAGTGATTGAAAGAACCATGCTACAGAGGGTTTGGAGTCAGAATTAGAGTCCAACTTGTTACCTACTGTGAGACCTTGGACAAGTCGCCAAACCCTTCACAACCTCTTTAATACGGTATATGAGTGTCTTTGGCTGTGACGAGGGCTAAATCCTATGCTGGAGTCTGAAGGCATTACCTGCCACGAAATGCCGGACATCTGTCACTCACAATCCCTTATCATTCTGTTCTTCATATTCTACCATGCGGTGTCTCAGGTGTGGCTGAAACCAGCGATCTCCTTTCTAAGCCGTGAAACAGGCAGGCATGAAATGGCCGTTGCCCCACGGGTTCTGTTACCCAGAACTGTCAGAGCCACGGCCAGAATCCGCTTCATTCAATGCCAAGCTGTGCGTGTCGAGTCTGTGCCACCAGGTCTGTGCATGCTGCCCGCACAGACGGCAGGGCACACCCAGCCCGGCATGTTGACTTAGTCATCGCCATGGCATTTAATGAGAACAGCCAGTTCTATGCTAAAGCTTGAGCTTTAGAGGAATAAATAGATGCCAAGGTTTATATCATTCTTGCTGGCCAATCTAGTAGAGAAAATACAGTCAGTCTACCTCAGGTCTTCACCGAGCCAGCTAGGCTGAGGTGACATTTTAGACTAAAAGAATATAAAGCCTGAGTAAGTTTCTTAGGGTGTTAGGCCTCCCACCAAAAATTTGCCTCCTACAAAATGTAGGACTTGTCTCTAGGTTCAGCCGGACAGGTCCAATCCAGAACTTTTGGATTCTTTTTGATGTTGTTTGCCATTTTGTGTTGACTTGGCTTTTGTGTTCTGTTTTGTTTTGGGTCCTTTTGTTGCTGTTTGGTTGCTTCTGAAAACGTATCAGTAGAGAAATTAAGTAATACTGTTTTGAGTTCATCAAGGTTTCTCTTTCATTTCTTGAATTACATATTGGTGAGGCTAACTGGAAGGTGACCTAACATTGGACCGATGAGGTTGAAATGTTCTCACCGCAGGGCCATTTCATAGACCAGGGAGCCAGCCCTTCACATCTGTTTTCTAAATGACCTTTGTGCTCCAAAATCAGATGGTTGCTGTCTCCTCAGATTAGGTGATGCCCCATCTGATTAGAGTCTCTAGAGCTCTGTGAGATGTTATTCAGCTACATCAGGTTTTAGATTTTCTAGAATTAGATCCTAGGGGGACTTGCTGCTGTTTAGGAGAAGCTCGGCCTAAATGAATTGATGTAAGCAAAGGGTTTGGAATGGTGCTGGTTGCACAGGAAGTGCTCAGCCAGTGTAGCCATCCCAGTGGTGCTGATTATCCTGCCATCTTGTGAAACTGGCAGGCCAGTTCTTTAGTCCTCTGTCCAACTATCGGGATGAGCATAAGACATTTCCATTCTGTCTTGAGAAATGATATCATGAGATCCCAGGCTGGCAAAAGAGTTGGTGGGTGACATAGTGATACTATCTTACACAGGAAAATAGGTAGGGTCCCTTGTACCTCCTGTCAGTCATTCTCTGGAACTTTGTCTGCCTTTTGTGCTCACTCGCCATTTCCAGGATTTGTTTCAGAACCCAACATGTGTGAAACTTTCCGTTAGCACTGAGCTCACCTAAAGTGATCTTCCTAGTCTTCAATCTGCAATTTATTATTTATGACACTTTATCACTAGAATCAGTGATAAAATCAGCTTTATCTCGGCTCCTTCATTCATGATTGGAAAAGGTAGTGAAGCTGTAGGATGTCAGGAGCCCTTGTGACATTTGGGTGCCCGTAAACTGGCAGTGTGCGGCAGCATTTTATGTACTGTCCTTGAACTCTTTCTATTGTTGTGACAAAGGCTATGAGCAAAAACAATTGGGCAAAATAAGAGTTTATTTGACTTAACATATCCCAATTGCAGTCCATCATTGAGAGAAGCCAAGGCAGGAATGAAAGAGGACAGGAACCTGGAAACGGGCAGAGCCCCCAAGGGAATGCTATTTCGTGGCTTGTTGCCCATAGCTGGTTCATCTTGCTTATTAAAAACAATTAAAGACCACCTTCTGTGGGGGTAGCAGTGGGATGGGCCCTTCCACATCACCCAAGAAACTGCTCCACCCCAGATTTGCCTACAAATCAAATCTGATGGAAATATGTTCTCAGCTGGGACTCCATCTTCTCTAATAACCCTAGCTTGTGTTGACTGGATTTTAAGAACGCAACCATCACCTGTCTTAAGAGGCAATATGAAAACAGAGTATAGATCTCCACAAGCTATCCTGAAAACTGAAGTAGACAGAAGGAAGTTTCAGAAGCGTCCCTTAGAAATGATGCATAAGTTCCTGTTTGCTTCATGTTGTGCTCTAAAGACATCAGAAATCAGTGGGAGTCTCTCAAGGGAGACTCCCTCTCCTCTTTTCTTCCCCCTCACTCTGTGTGTGTGTGTGTGTGCATGCACGCGCGCATGCATGCATGCATACATATGCACATGCTTAGTTTAGCATTTATTTATAATTTACAGGTAGAACGGCAAGAATATTTTCTATCCAATCAAGAAGGTAAAGTAGTTATTATATCTGACCTAATGATTTGCTTTGGAGATATTTAAGACAGAGATTCTCAGTGTAACCCAAATTGCTCTTGACTCATGAACCTCCTGCCTCAGCTTCCTGAGCACTGAGACTGGAGGCATGCACAACCACCTGATAACCAGTAACTCACTTTGTGGAATCTGTTCTGGAGATGTGTTTGAGAATCTAAATAATAATTTTCAAACAATAAAGTTATTAGTAACGTGCTATTATTTCTGGTGCCAAAAATGAAATAAATGCAATCTCAGCTATTTGAAAGTGCATATTGAAGTAGAGGGAATAATCCCAAATGGTTGTGTATTTCTAGATTTTGAGATAATAAAGTATTTTTATTCTCTTGCTGACATTTCTTTAAGGGATTTGGAGGGCAGGCAATGAGTATTTTTATATGAGAAACTACATTTAAAATCTAAAACTTTACTTACAGTAGATTTTGTTCTACTGACTAATAGAAACATCAGCACTAATTTCCCTCTTGCACAAGAAATGTCATGCCAGAAGTGGGAGGTCTCATTGGATTCCCTCCCCAGGTTTGTTTGTAAGTACCTAGTAGTCGAGGGCTTGACAGGAGGACCTGCTCTGAACAGTCCTAACTATGTACCCAGTGAGCTACATGCTGGGCTTCTTATCTGCAGCCCTGGAGTTTCATGAGAAAGAGATAATTTATGTGCAGCTCATGTTTTCTCTTCCTGTCCCATAGATTCTCTCATCTCTCATGGTTGGATTTTTCTCTTGACTCCCAAAATGTCCTCTTCCTCTTCTTTCTTCCCTCCCTTAGACATTGTCTTCCAGTTGCTCTGGGATCCAGTCTAGTCTGATCTCACCGTTATTTCTAGAGTAGATGTATATATTCTTCATGAAAGGCCGTCTAGTGACTTAAAAGTGGTCTCCAAATTCAGAACCTGTGCTTAAAGCACAGCTCTGCCACTTAGATCATATTTGACTCCAGGCAAGTCATTTCCCACGCTGTCCCCATCTATCCAATGCAGACAATGATACTACAGAACCGCAGACTGTTCTATGGGGCTAACATGTGTGGTGCACTCAAAACAAGACTTGTCTGGAAGCAAGCACAGTGTGCACTTGAGTTTTGCAGTTTGAGATAATCCTATTAATGTTTGCTCAATGCAGTATTGAGGCGTGGTAGTTCCAGGGTAACTAATAAGGTGCTGTAGAAACCTACCCGTTTTTCCCTCTCATGTGGACTTTAAATATGCACCTTGTATAAAATATAACTCCGGAGGATAGAAATAAATCACCTGCAAAACGTCACGTGAAAGCTGCTCATGAATCACGTAAAAGTGGGGCCAAGTGTAAAGATGGCGTACAGATTGGGTTAAAGCCCTCCTTGTAAGCTCCTAATAAGCGGCTCTGGAAGGGCCGGTCTTGCAGTGTGTGTGGTCACTGGAATCAGGCTCTTTATCTACCTGAAGCACGTGAGTAGGAGGAACTGATGGAGGCTCAGAGCTAGTCAGCAGATGATGAAGCCTTTGTTCTCAGATTCAGCCGGAGGCTGGGAGGAAATACACCTTGGTGTTGCCATCCCCAGCAGCCATGTTTTTTTCTTCAACTCTGGCTGTTTGTTTTGCTTACAGTTTTCTAACCCATATATCAGTAGAACCTGACCATGTGCCTCAAGGTCCCCAGGTTACAAGGCATTTCCTTCTTGAAGCTATTTCTGAGTCCCTTAACTGCCTGCATCTTCCATCTTTGGGCAATGCTCACTTCTCATGACTGCCTGCATCTTCCATCTTTGGGCTATGCTAACCTCTCATGTTTATCTTGGACCTTGCTGTTAGTGTTTTTACTGGGTGTTTGCCCTGACTCTGGACTCCCAAACACCATAAATTTTCAAGTCCATTCTCTCACTTAAGCCCTAATACAGTTCTGTGAGTCCAGTGTTCCCATATTCCCTTTCCTGATAGGTAACCAAGGCTCAAGTGAAGTTTGCTGCAAGTGCAAAGCCACACCAGAGGGGCTGCAGAGCTGGCTTAGCAGTTAAGAGTACTGACCGCTATTCTAGAGAACCCATGTTTATTTCCCAGCGCTCACATGGTGGCTCACAATCTTCTGTAACTCTAGGCCCAGGGGATCCAGTACCCTCTTCTGACCTACTTAGGTACCATATGAGTGGTATACAGATAGACATTTAATCAAAACATTTGTGTGTGTGTGTGTACATATATTCTATTTAAAAAAATTATTTATACACACACACATGTATATAATGAAATCTCATAGGAAAAATTTTGAAAAAAACCAAAGCCAAGGCAGAGTCCAATCCTGGAGCCTCTGTCCTTTACCCACGGTTTCCTCTCCAAAGTCTGGTGTCATATGCTGCTCAATCTCATATCTCTATATAGCGTCTAGATATTTGGTTCAATACATTTTTATATTCACTCAGCTTCTCTATTGACCCAGCAAAATGGTATGTCTCAGACACCCACATTAAAAAATATCGAGAGATCTACAGAAGGAATTAAGGTGACATTTTAATGACATTTTGGCCTCCCTTAGTAAGCTAGCAGGTAATAGAGTTCACAAATCCTGATGTCAGCAAGGCAGGCAGCAACAGACAAGCAATGAAGAAGGCTGAACATGATCCACTGAGGGACTGCGAAGCCTCTCTCTGGTGGACGTGCTCACTCTGCCCAGTGGAAGTGACCGCCAGTTAACTACTGGTTGTTGCTGCGGTGGAGTACAAGCTTTGTATTATGGCTTTTTTTTTTTCAAGGAAGGCAGAAAATTTAAGTTTGTACTTATTTGTACTATTTCTTTATAGTCAAGTTTTGAAAACTATCTTAGTTTTTAAAAAAGACTGAAAAGTTCAAGAACATGTGGTTCGTGTGGTCACTATGTATTGCATTGAAAAGTTGCAGGCCAAACTGAGTTGCTGCCCACAAGGTCTGTAATTTCAAGGTCGAAAAGCCAGCACTATGGCGCAGTAAAGCCATCCTTTCTCCTTTTGGTCCTCATTAGCCAGGATGTGGGTGTCACTGGCCTGGAGGCTGACCTAACTTTGCAGCTCTTTTGGTGTCACGCCTGACCCCATCGGCCCACTTCCTTCCCTATCCTGCCAGAGATGACTGACCTGTACCCTTCCCACAGAGTCCCATGCTCTGGATCCTGTCCTCTAGTTCAGATGGCCAGGTTTTCTGCAATGGGTTAAGGTGCACAGACGGCAGAAACACAAGGTAGCCCTTGGACAGTCCGGTATATTTATGTCTTTGCTGCCTAGGGAAGCCCTATCCCTGAGCAGGTGATATCTCTGAGAGCACAGTTCTGTCCTGGGGTCTCTCGCCAAGTCCTGGAAGAAGTTAGAGGTTAGGAAAGACTTTAACAAAGATCTACAGAAACAGAATTCATGATGGCCTGTTAGGAATTCTCTTCTTAGTGTCGTGATTCAGTGACTATAAATAAATAGAACTATTGTTCTTTGAAACTATAATGGCTGGTTAGTTTTGAGGGATATCTGATCACACTGTGTGAAAATGTCTCACTGTTTTACTTTGCCTGCCTAGGCACCTTCTAATTGGTTTAATAAAGAGCCTAGTGGCCAATAGCAAGGCAAGAGAGGATAGAAGGGATTTCTAGAGAGAGATAGGAACTCGGGGAGAAATCTGAGAGATGGGGAATTCACCAGAGAAACACTGAGGAAGTCAGACATATGGTTGGAGGAAATGAGTCACGTGCAAAACATAGATTAACATAAGTGGGTTAATTTAAATTATAAGAGCTAGTTGGGAATAAGCCTTAAGCTAAGGCCAAGCTCTTTTCTTTCTTTTTTTTAATCTTTTTTTTTTCTGATTTGTGTCAATGGTTTTTCCTTTTTTTTCTTTTTTTTAAATTTATTTATTTATTTATTAAAGATTTCTGTCTCTTCCCCACCACCGCCTCCCATTTCCCTCCCCCTCCCCCAATCAAGTCCCCCTCCCTCGTCAGCCCAAAGAATCAGGGTTCCCTGCCCTGTGGGAAGTCCAAGGACCACCCACCTCCATCCAGGTCTAGTAAGGTGAGCATCCAAACTGCCTAGGCTCTTACAAAGCATACCACTCTTGGGAATATACCCAAGAGATGCCCTATCATACAACAAAAGTATATGCTCAACTATGTTCATAGCAGCATTGTTTGTATTAGCCAGAACCTGGAAACAACCTAGATGCCCTTCAATGGAAGAATGGATGAAGAAAGTATGGAATATATACATATTAGAGTACTACTCAGCAGTAAAAAACAAGAACTTCTTGAAGTTTGCATACAAATGGATGGAAATAGAAAACACTATCCTGAGTGAGGTAAGCCAGACCCAAAAAGAGGAACATGGGATGTACTCACTCATATTTGGTTTCTAGCTAAACTTTTTCTTTATTTGACAATTTTTTATTGATTTTTATTGAGCTCTACATTTTTCTCTGCTCCCCTCCCTGACTTTCCCCTCCCCACTTCAACCCTCCCCCAATGTCCCCATGCTCCCAATTTACTCAGGAGATCTAAGAAGTCTCTTTGTCATTATTTACCAGCTGGTTGTTCAAAGAAAGTCTGGCAGGCGGTGAATGACCAGTATATGCTTATAACAGTGTGTCATATCTCTGGTATTGGGCTTTTGGTGTGGTTTAAGAACTACCAGTACCAGATTTACTGGATGTTTTAAAGACTGTCAGTGCCTCTCTTTCCTTGGTGTGTCATCAAAGGGTCTGCTGTTGTTATGGATCACTGTCCAATCTTGCTACTCATATCCATATCCAAAGCCTGGCTATTAAGTTGTCCCTGATATCCCTGATATCTTTGACCTGGAGCAGAAGTAGGTGAATTGTCACTCTGTGGCCTATGTGGTCAGATGAATATGAACATCTCTCTCTCTGAACCCAGAGTAACTCCGTATTTGTACCAAGTACACAGTGAACATTATGACAAAGTTGGCTTCCATATTCCAGTTCATCTCCACTTTTTCCACGTCAACTGTGTCAATAGAGTTTTTTGTGCTGGAACTGACAGGCTTCAGACAGTCACCACAGCTGCCTTTGGACAGCCCCAGGCTCCAGTGGCCATGTTTCTATCGGCCATCTCAGCATGCCCATCCTCATCAAGTGAATACAAAAACATGTAAGGAATGCCCTTGCCGGGACAAGTTCACGTGATCTGATTACCAGAAGAAGATCTATCTCCCAAAACCTGGCACTTGACCAAGTTTAGTGCAGATGAGTTTAAAGACCTAGCAGCTAAGAAGTGGTTTATTCCCAATGGCTATGTGGTAATCAGATATATCCCTAGTCATGATGCCCTGGACACACAGTAGATTTGTAAGGGCTTGCCCTGTGATTAGTCAAACATGTTTGCTAATAAATGTAATCTCCCTTCTATTAAAAAAAAATGAGTTAATTTCTGAGTTTCACCCCGGTTCTCTGATCCAGGAGTATGGTTTCTAGAATGTTCTTTCTAGAAATTACAAGGTAGTTTTACCATTTCCCTCGATTCTCCTTCATTCCTCTGACAACTCACACCCTTTCCTACTGTCATGCTCTCTCTCAAGTTCCTAGTCTCTTCTTGAATCGTCTGTTTGTGTGCACACGGGCACAAATATATAGATTCAGTGGTGCTTGAATGGATGTGTTTTCAGAGTTTACCACTTGGTATTAGATAACCAATTAGGAGGCTCTTCCTAGGGGGAAGACTATTTCCACTCTCAGCATCCTTTAGTTGCCTGGAGTTCTTTGTTTAGGGGTGGGGCCCAGCGAGACTGCCCCCCTCCATGTTAGCATGTCTGTAAGTAGAATCTCAGGAGATTCTGCTCATGGTGTTTAATCTGTACCACGTGACGAGGGAAGCAAAGACCTCATTATTCCATCTGCTCTATTCTATTGCAGTGTGCCTGTGAGGTACTGGGTGATTTCTCAACGTGTTGGGTGATCACCACTCTTTCCAAGGATGTTTTGGGCACTACATGGCTGAATTTTTTTTTTAATTTCAAAGAGTTTTTTTGGTTTAACTTTCATACAGCATTTGTGTGTTTCATTAACTCTCTAACTCATAATTTTGTGAGTTACTTTGCTTAATAGCCAGATTTATTTAAATAAAAACTGTGAATCAACTTAGGAAAGAAGAATAAAGAAATCTTAGCTCCAGAAATAAAAACTGTAGAGTGTAAACAGCTGATATTCGGGAAGCATTTAGACAGCTGAAGAGTTTCTGAGCAAGAACTGAAGACGAATTAAGGTGGAATTAAGTTCTTCCTGGCCGTGTGCCCTTGGGCACATATCTTCTCATAGCCCTAGTTTCACTTTCAGAATAATGAAAGTATTAAAAGCCAGTTTCGTTGGGCCATGGTGAAAGTCCTTTGAGAAAATATAAATGAAAAAGTGTGTTCTGAGCGGTCAGGAAATATTGTTGAATGCGAACATTACTGGACTCTCCTTGAAAGTTTAATTGAACATGCATGTTTCATGTGGACAGTGCATGATCCTCCCCAGAATGTTAGAAATATGAGCTGCTATTTTCTCATTCCTCTCTCTGCATTTACCAGATAATAGAGGGGGAGAGCCCTGGATGGGGTGTGAATATTTGGCCTCTAGTTTAAGTCTGTGCTACCTCCAAAGAGACAAATCCTGTCTCACTGTGCTCCAGTTTTATAAGCTGTAAAGTGAATTTCAACTAATAGGCTTGCCAATGCTTTCCCCCAGCCCAGCATCCTATTTGTTCCTGTGCTGACTCCCCATCACCTGTAACAAATGGAAACTCTCAGAACACATGTTTAATAGCATTGCAGGTACACTACGCTAGGGTCACCCAGCGGACTGATTCGCTTTTAGGCCTTCATGTGGCAGTGCAAATGGACGAGAAAACAAAAACCAGAAGATCCTAGAACAGGAAATCTGGAGCCTCCTCAGCGAGAGATAGCTCCCAAAAGAATAAAGGCTGCTTCTCTCTTTTAGCACCATAATTTGGCAGTGTTGTGCAGCTTGCAGTGGAATCACACCAACATTAGATTGGAGATCGAGACATAACTCGTTGCATCTGTTCCCTACTCTAATAGAAGTGGTGATGAATCTGTATTCTTCAAGCTCATCTTCAGGCTCTGACAAAATGAATTAATTGCTGACATGGCATGGTTACCTGGCGGACAGCTCCAGGGAGACAGTTTTTTTCAGGTCAGCTCTCTCAGTTAAGCAGAAATGTTTTTCTCATG
Source organism: Microtus ochrogaster (assembly GCF_000317375.1). Classification (NCBI taxonomy): domain Eukaryota; kingdom Metazoa; phylum Chordata; class Mammalia; order Rodentia; family Cricetidae; genus Microtus; species Microtus ochrogaster. The sequence continues at coordinate 67,900,493 of NC_022016.1, forward strand.
CTGGAAGTATAAAACAGAAAAATGGGATAGTGAAATTGCTGAACACACACGAAGTGGTGCCATGGTGTCCCCACCCTGTGCCAAAGCAAATTTCTGAGCCTTATATAATTTCTCCTTGGCTGTGAGGTCTCATGATCCTGTCTGAGGTTGATACAGCCGGCTTCGCCTTAGCAAGATCCTGCCCAGCCCTTCCTTGATGGGTGACATCTTGTAGGCATTAGGGACCCATGATGGTGATTGATGAGAAAAACTTGTATCACTTCAGCTCATATCCAGTGTCTGGTCATCTCTGCAAATTCATGCTGGGTGCAGGGGTTGCTAAAAAAGATAGTGTTTATTGGCAGCAGAGTTAGTCACAACTTCCAAAGGCGCATTCGTTCATTTGGAAAATATTTGTGATCATTCCCTGGGCCAATAGCACTATGGGGAATTTTTAAAAAATGTATTTTATATGGTTTAAAAAATTATATGGTAGGGATTTTGCTCTTGAAGAATTTACAGCTCTTTGGTGCATCAGGGCAGGGGAGGGACTTGTTTGCAAGTTGAAGAATCAGACAGTGTGGCGGTAGTAGGGGTGTCGGGATAATCTGAAAATAATAACTCCAAAATTCTAAACTGTTGACCACTGCCATGAGTCCACATGAGGAAAGTCTCCCACTTAACCTCAGGTGACATGTCACAATCAAAATACAGCTGACCAAAAGCAAGATGTGAAATTGCCTTCAGGCTCTGGGTGTTAGGTAAACATGAAACAGACACATTTTCTGTTTTCACCTGTATGTTGTCCCACCCCCACTGATTCCGTGTACGTGTGTTAGTGGTACATTGTACAGCCTGAAGAAATCTGAAACACGTCTGGTTCCAAACTTCCCGCGTCGGGAATTCTCATGCTGTAATAGTAGAAGCCAAATCTACCACCAGGTTTTGTCCACTTGCTCTGATGGAGGCAGAACCTGCAGGTTCACAGCCTCTCTGCCGCTTCTTTCTTGTGATTTCCGTGTATCTTGCAGTTATAATGAGACCAGCTCACCCTAGAGTGGAGCCAAATGATGACTCAGGACCAACAGTCCGTGTTAGTCCCTGTGACAAGACACCCGAGAGAAACAGCTTAGGTGGAGGGGAGTTTGTTTTGGTTCACTGTTTCAGAGGCTTCAGTTGGTGTCACTGGAGCTAGGATTATAGCTGGGCAGAGCCTCCTGTCAGGGAATGCGGAGCAGAGAAGGGCTGTACATCTTGTGGAGGCTGGGAAGCAGAGGCTCGTAAGCACAGTCCCAACAGCCCCTCCCAAGGCCCACCCTGACGGCATCACTCTATTTCACTAGGCCTCACCTCCTAAAGGTTCCCATAATAGTGTCACAGGCTGGTGACCAAATGTGTAGTATCAGCCCTCAGGAACATTTAAGATCCTGGTTGGCAGTCTTCCTCCATCTGCTTCTCACAAATGGTTTACCACGATCATGATGCTGCCAGGGTCCTGAAAGAAGGGGGTGCGCGTGTGTGAAAGTTCAGAGAAGGTTGAGGTTTCCTAGGAAAGGCTAAGCAACGTCTCTCTATGACCGAGTTGTTATCTCTCCTTGCTTGGAGAGGGATCCATATTCTGATGGCCATATTCTGAAAGAAACACCCAGTGAGAAGAGACCTACAACATCCACATGCCCGGGGGGTAGACCCACCAGAGGGTTGATTTCATTTCTTAAAAGCCAATTGTCCTGGAACACTTTGCCTAGACAGAGAGCCTCTCCTGGTCCACAGGAGTGGAAAGACATGGCAGACAGGCAAGCCCCTGATTCCACCCATCAGCGTTAGGCTTGTCTTGGAGAGCAAAGCTCTGCGGCATAGAAGTGGGGGCGGGGGAGGGGATCCTTGGCCATCAGAGGCTAGTGCCGAGTTCCCTGCTCTGGTGCACCTAGCTGCCACTTCCATTCAGGTCACTCACACACCTGCCATCCCTTCCTTTGCAACTTGTGCCCTGAACAAAACCTCAGTTTGCCTGCTGTGTTCTAAGTGTTTGGATCCCACCACCCTCCTTTTGATTTCTCTTTGTAAAGATATCCTGTCATAGTCGCAAATAAAACTAAAACTAAACTATAAAATCAGTGATTAGAATGTGAAACGAATAACAATACCTGTAACCAGTGGTAAGTGCCTTTCAGTTGCCTGTCAGGTGTCATCTCAATGGATGTTCTGCAGAACCTAAATTACTGCCTTCCATTGGCCAGGGAAGGAGACAAAGCTTGGAAAGGTCGCGAAAACTCAACGTCACACAGCTAGAAGAGTGGGGAGCAGGGGACAGGACCCTATTCTGTTTCCCTTCAGAGCCCGAGATTCCTTCTACTTGACCACATTGCCTATAAAACGAGGATGGTAATAGCAGTTGCAAGGCTGGCTTTGCAGGCCTGCGGCGAGGATCAAATGAGACAGTAATTGGGAAAGCACTTTAGAAATTGCAAGGGACTATATAAATATATGGTATTATTCTAATGTATCACTGGCCTACAAAAACACTGCTCAAGCATTGCGTTTAAGGGAAGGCACACCAGCCCATTATTCAATAAGATAACACCACATGTGAGCCTTTTATCATCGAAAGAATGTTTATGAAGTCCACAAAAGCCAAGCCATTAGGAAGGTTTTGTTTTCTGGGTAGACTCAGCAAACTTGGAGCCAGCTCAAGAAGTCTTTAAACAGTCAGGAAGTTAAAATGAAGAGAAGCGTTTAGTGTCAGAGAATTAAATGTTCTTTCATGGACTCCGGGAGTTGAAAATATACAACGTTTGATAAGTTAGACGGTTCCTCGGAGAGTCTTTCAAGTGGTGAATGGGGATCCCGTTGGCACGAACGGGAGTTGTAACAGTGATGTCAAATGATGACAGTAATTTTCAGCAGGCTAAAGTGGGAGCATTGGCTGTCCAATCAGACTTCTGGTTTTCCTGGGACCTGAGTAAATGGTTTCATCTTCATGTGCCCTGGTTATCTTATGGGTAAATGGGAATAAAAATAGCACCTACCCTGTAAGGCATCTGTAATGGTCCCATGAGTCACCAGAACTGAGCCTGGCACATAGCAAGGCATTGGCAAAAGTTACTTCATGGCATTGTTATGCTTTGCACAGCCCACAAAATATTCAGCCTGAATAGCACAAGAATTGAAGGGTGGTGCCAAAGGCAGCTGAAATCACTCAAAGCCTCGCATATGCACTGCAAGGGCTCCGAGCTCATGATGTCTTTCTTGTGTGACTTTTCCTGGGGACATATGAGCAAACATGGGCTCGCTTCAGATAGGGAACCAGCAGCAGACCAAAGTGGGGATTCCACCAAAGTCCAACTTGGTGAAGCTGTGAGTATATTGAAGTTACTGCAAGAGCATTGACACGGTGTTGGAGTCTCGTCTCCCTCAGCCCCTGTAACTGTTTTCTGAGTCTATAACCTTGAGGAGCTCCAGGCTCTCTACAACTTGGGATATTGTTTACTGTTTCCTGAGCCTCGTGAGCCTCCCTCCAGGAAGCAAAGCTTCCATTTCGAGGCTGTCTCTACCCTACAGCATTGTCTTCTCATCTTAGCAATAGAAGACTTTGTCAGGGGTGGAGACACTGATATCCAGAGACTGTGATGATCTGAATTGTTTTAAAAAGTTTCCTCTTTCTTTACTTCCCCCCTCAAACTCCTATAGCTCAATGGTTAGTTGCAGGCCCTCCATCCATGGATGTGCTCCTGAAAATTGGGTGTCCAGTGTCCAATACATTTCCACCCTACCAAGACACAAGCTGCAAGGGCGAGAGGCCTCTCTCAAAGCAATGCCTAGGACTGCTGAGCCTGGCTTTCCACACCTTTCAGGGCTCTGGAAGTCATCAGCGCTTACCCCACCTGATGGAAGTGCTTTGCACTGGATTTTAGAGAAATAATCAGTGTGGCAGAAGAACGGCACTGGCATTGCACAATCCATCAGGGGTCCTGTCTGCAGCTGGGCTGATTTAGATGACATCATGTAAACGGAGACTGCTCATTCATTTCCTGGCCACCCAGACCTGAGTAATCACACAGAAACTATATCAATTACAACACTGTTCGGCCAATAGCTTAGGCATATTCCTAGCTAGCTCTTACATCTCAAATTAACCCATTTCTATTCATCTGTGTATTGTCACAAGGCTGTGGCTTACCGGGCAAGGTTCTGTTGTGGCGTCTTTCTCCTTCAGCAGCTACATGGCATCTCTCTGACTCTGCCTACTCTCTCTCTATAACTCTGTTTGGATTTCCTGCCTGGCTTTACTCTGGTAAGTCATTGACTAAAACAGCTTTATCCATTGTCCAGTCAAAGCAACACACACACAGAAGGCCACCCCCCATCAGCATCCCCTGCTCTGTAGAAGTAAAGCTTTCCTTAACTCTGCTACTCTGGAGAACAAGGTCTCGGTCTTCAGGATCAGGAGATTGGAAGCATAGCTTTCGAAGTCTCACGGTCTTAGTCCGAATCTGTCATTAAGTGACTGTGAGGCTTTCAGCTGAAGTTAATTCCTCAGAACCCCAGTTTCCATACTTACAAAGTGATGCTTCCTTGCGAGTTGCTGTGATGATCAAATAAGAAAGAGCAACTGTCTGGCCCCTGTAGCTTATAGAACCTAAGTACCAGAAAATAGGTCTCTTTCTTTCACTTTAGCAAGGGGCATGTAACCCTTCCTAAACAGATTTCACCCTTCCCATTATATGGGTTTGTGCATATGCCTGTGTGTTCATGCCCTATAGAGTTTATGGAGACCACACTGAAGCATGGCATTCTCAGTCTTGGCACAGAAATAAGACATTTAGGCCGAATGGCCTAGCTTAATTAATGCTTGGGACAATATGGCCTCTAACTAAGATGGAATGAGCGAAGGTGGTCTAATGACAGATAATAAGCGTGTTGGTAATATTTTCCTATAAGGCGTCACCAAATTTCCTTGGGAATCTCAGATTTGGAATTGGCCAATCACTAACAGAGATTTCAGACTGCATCACGTCTTTCCTAAATTAAATATTTGCCATCTGAACCCCAGCCAGACCCTGACCCGTTACATTTAGTGGCTAGCCATTAGTCTCTCCTTGGAGGTATGCCACATGGAAGAGGATTAAACTGTATGCATAGCTCTTGGGGGCTCAGTCAGAACTGTGCCCAGCTAATTCCATCCTGGGGCCTAGCCCTCTAAATATGTTAAAGTGTAGAAGCCTCTGTTGTCTTCATGTTCACTTTCTTGTGTCACACATAAGGTTCTATGGGAACTCCTGTACAGAGAGCCCTTGGTGGGTCATGTAGCCTTGAGAAGCTAGCTCAGGAGTACATAGAAAGGCATTATCTCCTGAAATGGCATTTAAGATCTTGACTCCATATGCAATATTCTTAGGATGTTTCTTTTTGTTCCTTTCTATGTGTTAGATAACTAAAAATTAATATATACAAAATAGGAAGTCTCTGGTTCTTACAGTGATACTATTTATCTGGCAGTGCCGGCCCTTTAATTCTTTACTTAAGTGGATTTTTAACTAATGAAAGCATTCTTCACTAAATTCCCAACAGTCTGTTGTTGAGTGGAAATTGGTTTTGGTGGATTGCCCACAGGTCTCTGTCTTCCCTGGCAGACTACCTGTCACAGTACTACAAGTTCACCACAGAGTGACTGCAGGTGCTGCCCTATAGGACCTGGCAGGGTCAAGTTCACTGCAGAGTTAGTGCGGTTGCTGCCCTATAGAACTTTGCAGGGTCAAGTTCATCACTGAGTTACTGCAGGTGCTGCTTTATAGGACCTGGCAGGGTCTAGTGACCCCTAAGCTGTCACTCGTCCTGAGTCATTGATGGACTCTGTCTTCTGAGCGGCTTGTATCCGTCTCCACTTGTTGTGTTTAGTCAATCAGGCTCAGGAAATCTGATAAACTGGCTTGTGAAAAGGGCGTACCAACAGCCTCTGTGTGAAGACACTTTGTGCGTTCTTAACAACTAAGACCTTTGGAGAATCCTTCTGAGTAGGTGTGTCAAAACCTAAGGCCACTATTTTGCCAGATACTTGTTTACTTGAAACACGGGAACTCATCCCAGTTTTGAGAGCAACCTATGAGTCACTACTAATTATGAGTGTTTTGGTTTTGTTTTTTAAAGGAGATTTTTTTTTATAAGGCTTTCAAAAAGATCTGTTCAGTCATTTCTCTTTTTTTCTGCCTGCCACTGAGCCAAATGTAGACTGTTTTCCCCTCACTGCCCCTGTCCTTAGGACAGTGAATGTATAGTTGGGGAAATGTATAGAGAAAATAAAGTTAGGAAAGAGTATGGAAGGTACTACTGTGTCCTTCATATCTCAGAGAAGAGAGCGATATCTGCTTGGAAGGACAACAGACAGAGAAAGAAGAGTTCATTCTCTTCCTCCCTTCCTGTATGTCTTTCTATCACTCTCTTGTTTTTACCCAGAATAAACATTTATTCAGCACTAACTGTATTCTTTCCCTGAGATTGCAGTAGTGGATGCGGCAGACCCAATGCTCTCTCTCATTTGAATATCAAAGAATGAAGGCATGAGGAGCTAAGGGGAGGAAACAGGTTCCCCATGAAGAGAATTGGAAAGGACAGAATATGTCTAAGGTCAACTATAACTCAACCTGGCCGGAAAGCATGGGGAGGCGGGGCAGACTGCAAAGAACCTACATGTTCTGCTGGTGCCAACAGAGATGCCCTAGAAAGGTTCTTCCCAGGGGCGGCTTTGAGAAGTGCAGCCTTTGGGTGCATTGTGATACTCAAAGCCATCAGCCACAGAGGAACCCCAAAGGACACATGGCAAATGTAACGTAATTTCAATTTCTCCCTCCACCCTTCCATTTTGAGGATCCTATCTCAGTTACCCAGGATCCATTAACAGCCTAAGGTGTCCACCTCTCTTCTTTTCCCTTGAATTTTATAGCATTTTCAAGCAGTCAAAATGTGAAGAAAGTCCTAGAAGCTGCTGGACTCCTGGAATGGCTGGTGGCTGCCATGGCCATGGTTTCCCTTGGAATGGTGTCACTGATATGTATTAACAATTAAATTATGCCTCATGCCATACTGGTTCTTCAGTCTCACCACGAGGGTTAAATGTGACCATGGATGTGGGGCAGGCCTATTCTCATGTCTGCTCCAAGAGCACTGAGCCTCCTGTTTCTACGCTCGTTCAAGTCTGTTGGTGCCACCTTCAAACCAGTCTCACTGCTTCTTAGGGACTGTGTGCTCCGCTGCTCCCCACTAGACTGCAGGTCCTCCGCCTTGGCGACCTCGTATCATACTGGCTTTGAGGTTAGGTTATTTCTTTTGGTTGCTCTGAGCACTAAGGCAGAGAGACACATGCGTTTCAGGAAACAGAAAATCCAGCTTTAGTTTCTCACTGCGTTTGAGCTGGGAGAAAACCCGAGGGTAGGGTTCACAGAGACCTTAAGTAGAACAGCATTCTCAGTATTCCCTGGTTCCATTTGGCCAGAGGCACTAGCACTGGCTTCGGTTAGCTATTTACATTCCCCTATTTTTATATAAATTGTTCTATATTAGCATATATTTCACACTGTGACCCAGTGTTTCTCAGATCCTTTAAGCCGGGCTATTTGTGCATTCGTCAATGTCAACAGGAGTAAAATCTCAAATTGAGTGCAGACTACAGCCCAGTTCCCCTGCCTGCTCTGTCATGCTGAAACGGATCCCTTGTTCGAAGACTTGCTGTGAAATACACTCTATTGACATTAAGGAGACCTCTGTATATTTAAGGCATAATTGTTTCAGGGCCTTCATTAATTTTTGAACTGTGAGCCCGAGACTGTCTTCTCTTGTATCTTTTCTGAAACAGTGGAAGTTAGAAGCTTCCAAAAAATAATAATAATAGCAAATTGGTCCTCATTAAAGCAAGCTGGCGGTGGTTTTCTGGCCGTGCGCTTTACAAACAGTGGAAGAATCTGATTGTAAATCGGCTCCAGAGCCCCGCTCTCCCAGTGGCCAGGCTTGACACTCCGGGATAAAAGATAGTCTGGATTTGTATGGAAAAATAAAAAACCTTGCTTTGCTTCTGTAATTGATGAAGTGTTTATTCTGCCATACAAACTTAGAGGTGGAAGTTCTTCGAGTTCATCTAATCGAGCCCCTATTCAGAATAAGAGCTGCCTCCTTGGGTCTCTGACAAATGGACACTTCATACTTCCTTAAGAAGACGGGTGTGATTATACATAATATAAAATTCTCATTTTAGCCATCCAGTGTACACAGTTTAATGGCATTAAATACATCTCACAGCCCTGTACAGCCATTGTCCCTGTCCATCCCCTATACTTTTTATTGGCTAACACTAAGCTCTCTATTCTGTCAAAAACTGGCAGCCCCACCCCACAGCTCCTAGTGACCAGACCCTCCCACATCCACAGGTGACCAGTTCCCACCACCACCCAATCCCCTGGTGACCAGTCCCATGCCATATCTTCTGTGACTAGTTCTCTTTGCTATATCTGCTAGTGACCAATCCCCACTACCACATGCCCCTGGTGACCAGTCCCTAGCACCACCTCTCCTGGTGACCAGCCCCCCTACCCCATCTCCTAGTGACCAGCCCCCTCCACCACATCCCCTGGTGGCCATTCCCCCTACTACATCTCCTGGTGGCAAACCCCCTATACCCTCTGGTGAATAGTCCCCCCCATTACAAGCCCTGGTGATCAGTAGTCTGCCTTTAAAATCTTTATTTTTATTTATACATATATTTATTCCTCTGTGTGTTTGCCTTGCTGTGGGGTGATCCTGTAGAAGCTAGGAGAGAGTACCATATCTCCTAGAGTTGGGGAGTGTGTGAGTGGTGCTGGAAACCAAACTCCAGTCCCCTGGAAGAGCAGCAAGTACTTTTACCCACTGCACTATCTCCCTAGCCCCTAGTCTGCTTGCTGATGTAATGAATTTACCTGTCTTTGGACCTCAGGTAATTGAGTCATACCATACTTGGCTTTCTGTGACTGACTGGCTTATTTCAGTTACTGCACCATCTATATGGATTGTTCTTGTTGGACGGTATTCTAGACTTCCATTCCTTTTGAAAGGCTGACAGCACCATATGGTGGGAACATACTCATCTTCTTTATCTGTTTATCCATCAACACACATTAAGGCCGCACCATCCTTGGTCTATCATAAGTGCCGCCATAAACATCAATGCCCATGTTTGAGTTCTTGCTTTCAGTTTTTCTACAATGTATTACTCCAAATCAATGATAGAAACAGACGTGTTGATTCATGTGGAAATTAGGGCTTTCGGTTTTTAAGAGACCTACAGTACTGCCGTCAAGATGTTCCCGCCGTTCTAACAATTGCTAGCATTGTTCTCGATGACGCTCTCTATAGACCTACCAAGGCATATTTCTGGGTTTTAAAAGTTATTTTCTTAAAATGATATCATATACAAATAATGGACATTGTCCAGTGGTGAGCCGACAGTAAGCCCAGCTGTAGGAGATAGGGTTGTCCTACGTGGGGATAGCTCTATGCCGAAAGCATAGGGAAGACTAGAAACAGAAAACGAAATGCTCTTGTCTCAGAAGATTGCACATTAGCTTTTAAAAAGCAAAACCCAGAGAAACCCTGTCTTGAAAAAAATCGGCTTTGATTTTGAAATTTGGCTGAGCTTAAGCTTAATATTAGTTATTTGAATTTGGGTCAAATATTTTGTCTTTCCAAGTCTCAGAGATGTTTTGTCTGTTTATGTAAAGTGTGAGTAGCAATACTAACTCTTTAGTTAGAAAAATGAAACACAAATTAGTATAAGATACTTTATTTGGCGTCTCGGAACAATAGGCTCTTGGTGACTATATTGGGGTTCTGGAGTCACTGGTAGGTCCGTTGTTGTGGGACACCCTTGATTGTTGGGTCGTCGTCTTCAGGTGGAATTAAAGTCTATGGGGCCAGTGAGATGGCTCGGGGTGAAGGAGCTTGCCTCTCAGTGATGCAAGTCTGATGGCCTGAATTCCATCCCTGGAACCCACATAAAGACGGAGGTGAGAACTGGCTCTGCAAAGCTGCCCTTTGACTTCCACATACACAGAACAGCAAATCCCAACCTTTCTTTTTTTTCTGATGGCTAAGATTCTTCATGGCTCTCACAATAGCCTTTGCTCAGCTTGGAGCATTTCAGATTTTCTCTATTTTGCTGGCTATCTTTTGTCATCTCCTTGAGTGGGACCAGAACTACCTGCTCCTGGGGACTTTCCTCATGCCCACTGGGGTCAAGGGGACTCAAGGACTCTTCTTTTGAAATACAGTTTGTTGTAATTTTGGCACAGAACTGTCACAGGACACACCAAAGGTGTTGTCTGCGGTCTGAGCCTTTCCCATTGTTGAATTAACACCTAGAGACTTGCCCAGGAAGAGAAGCCTGGTGGGAGGGTATTTTGGCTACAACTTTAAGGAGCACTTTGAACCTGAGTCTTCAGACATGAAAGTCCAGGGAAGGTCTTGTTCTCCCCACCTGGTCCTGTAATTCATTGGCTCTCCAATGCCAAGTCAAATTGCAAGTTTCCACATTTGCCCTCAGGAGGGTAAGTGGAGCACCCTGGAAATGCCAAGGTTACTCCTAAAAGCTCCCAAGACTTCTGCTCGCTTTTAGTTACATGTCTAACTCACCCAAACACTTTTTTCCTTAAGACCTCTTTGACATCCACGAAATATTTCAATTTGACTATGAACCTTTTTACCCTTAAAATTAAAATTTTCAATCTCTTTTTTTCCTGAGGAGGAAGTTGTAACTTTGTCAAAGATGAGATGTTCCAGTGGCCCTCTCTTCCCTCGCCTTAGCCGAGTGTCTGAAATCCACTTCCTGGACTGTTATCCTCCCAGGCATATCACGTTGACAAAAGGAACGGAAAAAGCCAGATTCTCTTCCTGACTTTAAAAACAGAAGAGAAATGAAGTGGGCTTTGTGGGGGAAGGGGCTGTCATTTCCATGGAGTTCTCAAGAGCATTTTATACGAAGCACTGTGAGCGTTGAGGGATAGGTGAAAAGTACATGCCTTTACTTTTTTATTTTTTGCATTTTTTTTTTTGCTGTAGAGAATGGTTGGATTCCCTTACAGTTGACATGGATGGGCTTTTGTAACTTCTACTTGAGCCACGGAGACTAATACTTATCTAGAGTTCACAGCCATTTGAGATATTGGACATACAGAATGGTGACATTCAGACCTTACTTGATAAAGTCAAAGCAAAGTGGTAATTAATTTACCTGTTTGCCACATGTGTATATGGAACAAAGTCATACTCCTTTGGGTTGAGTGCCCCAGCGTAGATATTACAACAGTGTCCCCCAAACATGGAGGCTATACTCTAAGACCCCTACTTAATGAGCTGCAGTGAGCTGAATGATACCTGTCTTGTGACATAATGTTTACATAGCAGTGGCATAGGGTTTCTTGAACAAAAGTTTAATAATGGCAATAAATGATCAGTATGAACTTTTGTTCAACATGGCTATAAGTGATCCGATAATCAGATGACCACTGAGACTAAATAACTGATTGTCTGTAGATAGCAAAGATATCAGGAACAACCAAGGGAGAAAAGGGTGAGGTGGCGGGAATATCTTCACACTAAGTATGGTGTTAAGTCTTAGAATTTTCCGTTTAGTATTTTTAGATCCTGTTTGATATAAGTTGTGTAAACTTCAAAAGATAAAACTACTAGACGGGATGGTGAGGACAACCAGCCAATACCTAAGCCAAGTGACAGGCAGGTCCTCTTCACCAGGGGCCTCCCGTGGTCTGCTGTGTCTGAGCTGGTTTGCTTGCATGAACACATGGTTTTTGCTCTGGCTCTTGGGGAATTTGGAAAACTCAGGACTAAATAACTTGAGTTTCTTTTGGTTGAAAAGTCATATGCGGGAGTGTGTCTGCAACAGAAAAGAAGGCTGCTATTAACTTTGCAAGGTGTCTGAGAAGCCAGTCAACACCTCAACAGGGTTGTTGGGAAAGGTGATGACCCATCTTCCTGCCTTTGTCACTCAGCTAACTGTGCCACCCACGTTTTAGACTTCAGCGTGGAAAACACAATGTGACAACAGGAAGTGAGAACAACTGGTAACGTCTGTTTAGTGTGGCCAACTCTCCTGGGGCAGAGACTCTGACATTGTAACTTCCAGAGAGAATGTTTTCAGTAATGTTTCCTGTTTGTTTTGCAAAGTTAAAAAAAAAGTGCGGGTCCCATTTGTAATACATACAATGAACGGCAGGAACAAAGCCCACATGGACACAGTAGGTTGACTCTCACACACACCTCTCTGGCAGGACACTTGTGCTGATAGGGATGAACCACATGAGAGTGCACCCTGATAGAAGGCTTTAGTTGGAAGAATGTCACAGTGCAAGGAAAGAACCAAGGATTCAAGTCCTGGTGGCATTTTTCAGAGCATTTATAACCCTGTTTTTTTTTTTTTTATCACCGATGAAGAGATTAGAGTTTTTCTTTACTAGCTATTGTAGAGATAGGAAATGTATTAATCCGAATATTTTACTAATATGTTTGCTGACATCCTTTTCTTCTCTTCTTTCCTCATCCCCCTGCACATTACATCATGCCTGCTTTTTCTATCTTTGTGTCATTAGGGTGGAGCCTGTACTTCTCACACACATTATTACAAGTTCATCAAATATTAAATAGAAAGATTAGAACTCAGAAAGCAAGCGACCAGCCAGTAGTTCCCCCAGTTGCCCCAGCTTCCTGGTGTGGGAGGTTTCTGTCAGTCTGTGCAGTCTGTGCTCCTCCTTCACAACTCCAGGCAAGAGTTAAGGTCCCTTACCAACCTTTGTCGGCCATTGCTGTTTCCTTCCTACCTGCTCTGTTGAATTGTTCTCTAGGGTCCTATAATACATTGCCCTCGAGGCACTACGAAATCCTTTTATAGTCTCCCCATTTTGCACATATAAAGTATATAACATTTTATAAACTTAAAAGAACATACAATGAAAAGTTCATCTCTTTCTTGCACCTGGCCTATTATTAACTGTCCTCCTTCTCAGATGCAGACATTGCTCCTAATGTTTGGGTATCTCCCATTACAGCTATTTCTGGAGGATGTGTATTTATATGTGTAGGAATGTAGATGCATGTTACATGTTTGGTTTTATAATTACTTTTTTCTAGACATGCTTTCCTTTTCATTTTTAACCTAATGGTGTATGATGCAGACCTGCGCTCTGTTCTATTGAGACCTTTGCATGTCCTAATTTACTCATCGGGTTCTGCTGTTTGAGAAACAGGTGATTTCCACTCCTTTTCTCTTCCAGACATCATCCTACAGTCCTATCAAGTGTCACTTCCTCCAGGTTAGGGTGCACCTGCAGGCTGCATTCCTGGAAGAGAAGCTGCTGCTCACATAGCAGGACTTTTTGTTTCCATAGAAACTGCTAAGTGCAACCAGTTTATAATCCTCCCACGCGCCAGCACTTATTTCTTCAAAGCCTTTTCCAGGTAGTGCATCATCAAACTGTTTTATATTTCCAATATGACTTGAACAACACAGCAGCCTATTGAAGTTTTAAGGATTAAAATAAATGATTTTGTGGATGTTTGTGTGCTTATGTGCACACACATGTCTGTGTTTTTGCAGAAGCATCTTCTCCCGGGAGCTAGGGTTACACATGGTCGTGAGTGGAACGTGTATGTGCTGGAACTTGGACTCCAGTCCTCATAGAGATCAGCAAGTGCTCTTAACCGCTGAGCCATCTCTCTGCCTCTTCATGTGGAAGTTCTAATATTTTGCATTTCTTATCAATGAGTGCAGCATGTTTGTGCCTATCTGAGATTACTGCATCTCTTTTCCTGCAGGCTGCCAACTCGTTCTCATTGTCCACTTGTCTGTTGTTCTCTCTGTGTTGCTGTGTACAAAACCCTGTGTGCTGTGCTCTTGCAGTTAGTCCTTTGTCTTTTGAGTTACAACGGTGTTTTTCTCTCTAGCTTACCGTATGTCATGTTTGGGTCTTGTTTTGTCCTGTAGTATTCCTTTAATATCCTCTGGTTTATCACCTTTATTTCCATGGTGTTTGGATACTCTCTCAAACTTAATTTCTCCTCCATGCTAAATGTGCACTTGCTTGCTGACAGCAAGGCAGGAAAGCTGAAGAAAGGCTATAGGTCTTGTGGGGAAAGGTGTGTGCAAGTGGGGTGCTCCCAGTGGAACTCTGGTTGTGAAGTGAGGGACAGACATACTCCTGAGGGATTCTACCACCCACAGGAAATGCCCCCAACACCCTGATCATCTCTCACTGAAAAAAGATAGGGGAGAACATCCCCTGTCAACATAGGAACTGTTGAAATCACTCATCTGCAGGAGAGCAAGGTGCCCATTTTATAGGTGACACTCGCAAGCAAACGGGCTTCCTCATCGTTCATGCATACGGCAGCTTTGGCCGTTTTCCTGTTCATTGTCGTTGACTAACAAGGCCTCTGAAATGATGCTTGTGATAGCTCTGTGGCAGGAAGAGCCCTTCCTTTTCAAAGATGAGGGTTTTTTGGCTCATCTGAAGCATGGGCTTGCACTTTTGTTAAAAGGTCCCAAGTCTATAGCCCCAGACCTACTGTGCATAAAGACCATGGGTATAGTTAATTGCCTTTCGTTTCCAGTGCAAACAGCGATTTGCTTTCTGTTAGATCCAAATACACACTTGGCAGATGCATGGCCAAAGGAAATGAAGGGTCAAACACTGATTACACGGAGGGTCATCTTTCATCTCATGAGGGTATAACATTAAACCTGTTGAACAAGGAAATGACCACGCCGCCATGTTTGACTAGACATTGCTGTGACTGAGTTCTGTGTTCGTACATAAGAGAAGATCCTTTATCCTCACATCATTGGAAGAGAACCTGTCTTGCCTCCCTTAAATATGGCCATAGGACTTCAAATACGTGGTCTTCCCAGACTGGGGTGACTTCCTGTCCTCTGATGTTCTCCAAAGCACTTGACAGCATTGTCAGAGACGCTTGCTTCCCTCGGGCTTTGCTTCAGAGCCTCAAGCTTACTTCAGAGCATGCACGAGCATCTCCAGTCTGGTCTTTTGTATTTGTCTTCAGGGGAGAAGGTGGAGACTGCGAGTTTTAGAACTGTAAAAACCGGGTTCTAATCTTGCCCTTTTCAATGTGTTCACTTGTTTAAAGAGTTTATAGCTTTAGACTATAAAGCTTATTGAGCCTCGTTCCCTTTATCTGTAAGTGGTTGCTGCCCATAACTAATTTACACACCAAACCAGCCCAAGGTTAGTGGCTTCAAACAAGCATCCAGTCAGCTCATAAGTTTGAGGTTCCATGATTCTCTGAATTTCACTGAACAAGGCTGATCTCTGCCAACTCTGGGAGTTGACACCAGTCACAAGTAGTTTAGATTTGATGGTGATATAATAGACTCCATCACTTCATTGAAGATGGCTCAAAAAGGTGTGGGTCCAGGGAGGAATATGCTTTAGGAGTCTTGCATGGAGATAGTTCTTTTCCTTTTAAGAAAACCAGCACCCAGAATAGATGTTCATTTACCACTTCGCAAGATCCAAGATAATAGTTCTGGCTTTCATCAGAAATGTCTTTGTCTTGTACAAGGTCACGATTTGACCTATGCCCCAGCTTGTAGTCCTGGTCTGAAGGTTCTGAAGTCTTTAGTAGGAGGGTTTCGCTGGCAGAAATGGGTCACCGTGGACGGGTCTTTGAAGGTAATAGCTACTCTAGGTTCTGGCTCAGTTGCCCCTTGACAAAGGTCCTTCTCATGTTCCTGCAGTCATTAATTAAACAACCTGCCCTAGCATGACTTCCTCGCCATGCCGAATTCAAATCCCTCTGGAACCACCAGCCCAAATGTAAAAACAATACAATTGTACAGCAGCTGGACGTGAAGAAACCCAGACTTGGGCATAAACTTTGCCTAGGGTGAGTGTTAGAGCCAACCACAGTACCTTGGAGAAATAAATAAGTCCTGTGCTGGTTTGAAATGTCTCCCAGGGGCTTGGAGGCATGTGGAAAGCACAGGGCCTGTGCTTTCGGGACACATTTGCTGGTGGTGACTTATCCCCAGCCTCGGAAGCACATCATCTTGGTGACAAAACAGAACACTCAAAAACGTTCTGCTCACCTTACAAAGTGAAAAGTGTCTTCAGGGAGCAGGAGACAGAGTACCGTGGGATTGCACGGGAGACCCTGGGAAGGCTTCTGGCCTCTCTTTGGGCTCTGCTTTATGTTTCGCTGTATTTAATTCTCATTATTGATCTCCCCAGGCTTTCAATAAAGGCACAGTTCAGGAAACCCGGTCCAGAGCAACGAAACACTTAAACCGAAACAATCTGAGGCAAATTAAGTATTTGAAAATTAACAGCTAGCCTGATGCGGCATGCCCAGGCTGATGTGGCTGGAGGAGAACCATTTACATTGTGTAGGGTGATAGCCACCTCTTGAATTTACCTCTCAGAGTAAAATGATTTGTACTAATCCCGGGACCCCTAAATGCCATTAACTTAAATGTGATTTTTCAGGGGCAGCCAGAATTTATAAATTACACTTGCAGTGTATTTCTCCCCCTGAAATCTCCCCTGCTTCTGCCACCACCTTTGATTCCTCACACTTTGGAAGGTTCAGAGAATTGAGTTGAGAGCACAGAGTTTAAACAGTTTAACAGTTAAAACAGACAAGCAAGCAAACAAAACCCCCTGAATTCTAAAGCGGCATGAGAGCCACCAGGGCTGCAAGCAGTCAAGCTGAGGCAGAGCTGGGGAGCAGGAGGTCATGGGTATGTTCTGCTGACAGCTGGTAACATGGCAGGAGACCTGAGGCAAGCTTTTCTGCCTAGCTCTGGGTTTCTTCAAATCTAATCAGACCGCGATAATCTTGGGCCTTGGGCCTTCCCACACGGAGTCAGGAGTTAATAATGCCTGTTTGTGAGCTGCCTTTCTTGAAAGGAAAAGTAAGGCCTAAATACAAGGTGCTTGTCTCACTAGGAGGTGCTTGAGATCTTAATGGCTGTCTCACTGACATCCAAAGTGGGCTTCTCCATGGGAGTGCTTGAGGCGGCTGGGAATCAAGGCTGCAAAGGGGTTTGTGTCTCTCTCCTTCCGTGCCTCAAGTGGGATTACGGCTTGCTTTTAGGGTGTGCTCAACTTTCCCATCTCACAAAGGGCTCCACAAACGAATTGAGAGCCTGTGTAACATAGAAAATGGTTCAGACAGTTCTGCTTTGCTGCTGATGTGGTCAGCCTAAAATCTATGTGTCAAAAGTAGTGGGCAAACAATTGGGGGGGTTCTTCAAATTAAAAAAGTATTTGGCTTTGAAAGGCTCTCTAGAAGTGCCAGTTTGTTTCTTGGTTAATAACCATTAGTCTGTCTCAATACTGAAGGAATTACCCCAATAATCTGCAATTCCCTTTCTCTCTGATTTTGAAACCACTTCGAAGTTCTCAATTCCTTTGCTACTTTTCTTATTTCACTCACTTAGGAGACCTATCAGTATTTGAGCTTGTCACCTGAGCGGTCTGTCAATGACCAGTGGTGGGCTATGGAATATGTCAGACTCACCCAGCGAGATTCAAGGGTTGCAAAAGCCCAGTCCAGGAATCTCTGCTGGTTGCCACACTCCCCACCTGGGTTCTGGAGTGGCTGAGATGCACACCCTTTGGCCAGGTCTGTGGTTAGCGAAAGTCTTTATCTGCAGCCATCAGAGCTACTTTGCGAAAGGCTGACTCACCTGACCCATCTCCAAAGCATCCTGAGAACAGTCTGTGATCATGACAATTAGGCCCATTTAACAAGGTAGGCACTGGGGGTGTGAAGCAACTCTTCCCCGGGTCGTGGCCAGGTTGTGGTAGAGCCAGGATTTGAACACGTCCAACATAGAAACCAGTTCTTTGCCTCCTGCTTCCCTCACCTCACCTTGACATTCCCCAGAGTTGTCTGAAGTCAGCGAGAGCACAGAGGAGGTCAGAGTCCCGATCCTTGCTCCCAAGACATTTACAGTCTAATTAGAAGGGAAGGGAGGGAACACTTGATGGCCAGAAGGAAGTAAAAGGGAGCGACAGGTGTAGAGTAGAAAGGTTACGCTCTTCTATTCTTTTGGTTTTGCCTTTTTAGTAGTAAATGAACATCACCGAATCGCCATGTTTATTTTATTTTTCCTATTGAATTGCATTGTTGTTCCATTGTGATTTAAGCTGCACGAAATAGAATCATTCTGTTTGAAGCTACAACATGAGAAAGACTTTACTGGTGTCACGATGACATTTGTTTACAGAGATGGAATTTTATGTTTTGATACATACTATTTGGGGCCAAGGAAATGGCTCAGTGGATGAAGTATTTGCCATGAAAGTATGAGGGCTAGAGTTTGGATCCACAGAACCCATGTTTATATATATAGGCATGGTGTCTCACTTGTAACGCCAGCTTTCAGGAGGAAACTAGATGGGCTGAGTCAGTCAACCCTGTTAGGCTCTTGTGTTTACCCTGCTTCAGTAAGTAAAGTGGACAGTTATTTAGGAGGTCACCCAAGGTCAAACTGACTTCCACACCCACGTGTATACCCTCCTCCATATTTGCAACCCCCCCCCACTTGCACCCACTCACATACAAACCCACATATGTGAATTCTTGCACACCACACGTACATACACATGTGTTTGTAATTTTAGCAAATGAGATCTCAGGACTTGGGAGGCTGAGGTAGAAAGATAGTGACTTCAAGGCCATCCTCCACTCCCTTGCAGTGCCCCATCTCCAAAAACAACAAAGTGTTGTAGTGCTTGTGACTCAGTGACAGAATGCTTCCCCACCAACTCAAGTCCTCATGGTAAGACTCCAGCACCAGCCCCTTAAAAAAAAAAACCCACTTTTCTGTATTGGGTTTTAACACAGATCTCTACACAGGCAGACTAGAGCGGAAATCATCAAACTTTCCATGGTATCATGCTGAATGAGCAATGATTTTTCTGTCTCTTAGTGACCAAGTATAAATTAAAAGGTAAAAGGGAATGAAAGCTGAGAGCCTGCTGCACAAGTGTTAATGTGTTAGGTCAGCCGTCCAACCCCAGCAGGTGCCAGCGTTGCTAGGGAGATAAAAGCACAAATGACTCCATGCTGGTTGAAAATCTACCAAGGATAGATAACCCGGGACAGACTCTCTGTTTCCAACAGAAGGTTCTCTCAAGCGCCCAAACTGTGCAGGTAAAGGCAGCTCTGTGCTCAGAACAGAGACGCCACCCAAGACTGCCCTTCCTCTGGCGACAAGAGTTTCTGAAGGGGGGTGCTGGCTTCACTAGGTCTTTGCAATTGTTCACTCCTAGAAAACCTTCAAAGGGGACATCTGGAAGATTGAGCGGGTGCCATCCTAATGACTGAACTTGCCACCAACCACAGGAGGCTTAGGAGCAGCACTTTCAGTCAGGACTAGCTCTTCTGCTCGCCCTTCCCTGCCAAGCCCCCACAGCGTTCGTTCACTCTGTTTAAATTCTTTATTTTCCTATGTCTATTCCAGACCCCGAGCTCTGTGAAGCAAGCACTGCCTTGGTTTCTTTCGCTACCGCTGAGCTTGTCTGGGTCAGAGCTCAGCAAATATTTGTTGAATGACTAGATGGATGGATAGGCATTGGATCAATGAACAAGTGAACTCAGAGGCATTAAGTTCTCGGTGGAAAAAAAAAAGTCCTTTTGTTCCTTCTGGTCATTCATCTTCCACACTGCTACTATATGTACTGTGGCTTTAGGGAACAGTCAGTACAACTTAATTCCATCCCTTGTGTATAGGACCCAACCAAGGCTTCATTTATTTAGCAAAACTCAAGAATAAATTTTCAGGCAGTGCTGGAACAGCAATGTTAAAGGCTGCTTTCTTGAATCTCTTACCTTATTTTTTTGAATAGCCAATGGCCTTACTACATAGATTTTTTACTATAAAATGGACTATAGAGTATGAAATTGGACCATATGTAGGCCAAGAAAGCCAGGAAAAAGAGATGGCTAACACCATGGATGGAGATGCAGAAGGATGGGGGAAAGGAAACATGGCCAGGAGGGGAAGAAAGTGGAATGAAAAGTCACATGACGATAGAAATCTAAGAGTGAAGTGTATTGATGTCCTTAGACCTCGAAGTGTCTGCAGCCACCAGGAGGAAGGGAATTGGCGCCTCCGGAGAGAGTCTTAGGACCATTTTGCAGCATGCTTCTCTTTTCACTCTGCCTTTGCCCACTCACCATGCAGCCAGAAACAAACTAATGTGCTACTGTACCGAGCATCTGTTCAGCGCCTAGTGGCCTTAAGGGCTGGTGAGAGATGACAAACATCACTTCACTCCCTTGAGCCTCTCCTTGAGTAAGATCAACATTACTCAAATTATTTTGAAATTTCCCTTGGAGTTTTGCGCTGTCCTCAGAGAGATCCTGCTTCTTCACTAACAGGCTAGATGCTGTATCACAAGACTGATAACAAGGAAAAACCTAGAAGCCTCTAACTAGAAAGCCTTGCTGTGGCTGTAGATAAGTAAAGCTATTGAATGCTTTCTGAGTGCTAGTCACAGATGCCATTGTCTTTGTTTCTTCCCCTTGCATTTTTAGCATCCCTTTTCCCCATTGTGGTATAATTCATCCTTTGTGTTGTTTTATAGCCCTCTGTCTCTAGCTGACTTACATCTAATTTTTAATTTTAGGGTCAAATCCTGTATTTAAATGCTGTAACATGTCCAGTTGATCAACTTGTTATCACTTCCTGCATCCAACTCTTTCACTCTCGATCCCTTTTCCCTTTGATTGAAATAGTTAATGCAGCATAGAAGCCTGTGAGTGGGTTTTAAACCATCTTCTTTTTCTTGAGATAGAAATGGAAAACTCCCGAATGCCAGAGGTGGACAGGTAGACAACGTATATAACTTTATGCCATGGATCGTTGCTCATCAGTGAAAGAGAACAGACCATTGACTCAGGCCACAGATCTGATGGGCCTGAAGGGCATTGTGCTAAGTGAAACAAAAGCTGGACTCAAAAGGCCACACGCATGCAGCACAGATTCCCTTCTACAGCACTCTGGAAGCAGCAGAGCTATAGAGATAGCGGTGATCAGTGCTTGCCAGAGGATAGGCATGGGTGGGAGAGAGTGGCTGTCAAAAGGGTAGAGGGAGGAGTCTTAGGGGATTGACTAGTTCTTTATTGTGATGATGGGGTAGGTGCCTGAATCTCCACATGTGAGGAAATGTCAGCACTGTATGTATATCCTGGAACAGTGTCGGGTTGCTGGTTTTGGTATCATGTACCTGTAGCTATTAGGAGAGGGTGCATGTGGAACACACAAGATCTCTGCTCTTCGCACAGCCTCTTGAGATCTTGTAGACTTCTTCCCTTCACTCAAGTGCCAGGTCTTACTCCCTTCTTTGGACCATCTGCGGAATTATTTCCAGCCTCTTGCCATATCATTAAAAACAAAACAACCTAAAACATTATTGCCTTTTACAACACTTGCATAAATTTTATACATAAAAGATGAGTTGGTTCTACTAAAGAAGAATGTATGACTTTGTTCTCTTATCCAGTACAACCTCCCAGTCCTCTCTTATGTCCTCATATGGATGCTTTACTAAACGCCACAGACTCATAGATAGTTTTAGATGTCTAGATTCACTCCCTTCCCCCCCCGTACCCCGTACACACACACTTAGTACACCACTGTAGGACTCAATGGCTCTGATGAAGAACAGCACTTATTTCTGCTGTTCTTGGCATTGTGGCACTGGGATGCTACCGTTTCCATGCATTGAGTGTCTCTGGGACTTTACGATCACTAACTCGGGTATGTATGATACAGTGTGGCTGGGTGCTTCTCAGAGCTCCTTCCATATCCCACAATTTTTATGTCTGCACCTGCCCATGACTGAAATGAACCTTGTGTAGCGGACACGTCCATCACTGAAGGAGAGTCAAGACTAAATTTTCCTTTCTTCCAAATGACATTTGCATCATTTCGGCTTAAGTATCAGACTCTTAGGTTTTGCGGAGTCAGTACCAAAGAGTCAGCCATCAGCTGCAAAGATAACGGCTCTGAGGATGAGGCCTGAGCAGGAATAGCTTTTCAGCTTTGCTCTCTCACAGAGGTTGAAAACACTATGGACGTTTGATTTGCTTAAATGGAATAAAATCACATACAAATGCTTACATTCCTTGAGACTGGTGACCAACTCAGGGAAACCTAATCCGGAAAGACCAGCTCTGATTGGCAAAGCTTACGAAATGTAGTCTTTTTGAAATCATGGGAATGCATTGTTTAAGACACGGAGACAGCAGTTAGCAAGGTAGAGGATGAGGACTCTGCCTCTGAGACAGAAGAAAGCACAGGAGATCTCAGCTCCCTGCTCTAAGCCACAGCCCACAGAATCTTTGTGATCTACTATTAGATTAAATACTTCTTACAGTCCAGTGAGGTAGCTTTTATTGTTCTCGTTGTACAGATGAGAAAATGGAAATCAAAAGACATCATAATAAGTTAGCTGTGATCACAGCATCCATGGATGGTCTCTTACTCTAGATTAGTAATTAGCACGTTTAACTCATTGTGACGTCACACTATAACCCGAGAGGAGATGGCTAGTCTGATAGAGAATGTGCTCAGAAACAGCTCATCCCTGTGCAGATGGGGCTGAGGGGAGTAGAGCCGAGTCCTTCATTGTAACATCACAGCGACGGCTGGTGACTGTGTCTCTCTGCCGGCAGCCCTGGAACTGATGGAGCTCAGCTGGAGAGATGCTCACCTTTTCTAGGCTAAAGTTCAGCTTTCCTTTATTTGTGTGTGTGTCTGTGTGTGTGTGTGTGTGTCTGTGTGTGTGTGTGTCTGTGTGTGTGTCTGTGTGTGTGTTGAATATCTACTATAAGGAGCAAGAATGGCTGATTTCAAGTAAAATTTTCAGCCTCTCTTTTTAAAATGACACTAAAACTGCCTTTTAAAAATCTCACTTTTCAGGACTGGGGGGCCCACCCAGTGGTTAAGAGCTCTTGCAACACACCTGAGTTCAGTTCCCAGCACCCTCTCTGGGTGGCGCACAATTGTCTGTCACTCGAGCTGCAGGGGATTCAATGTCCTCTTCTGAACTCTGTCGACACCCTCACACAAGTGGCACACATACATGCTCACGCATGCACACCCCCGCACAAACACACACACACACACACACACACAAAGAAATAATAAAAACCAATCTTACAAACACTGTGTCTCATGGAGTTATGATTCATATTTTAAAGTATCTCATCTGTTTATTACTTTCTGTGAGAAGCTGAAAGAATGGCTTTCGAGCTAAGAAACATCCCTCAGAATCTGCCTAATTAGGTAATGAGCTTGAAAGCCCAAATTATCCTTGCCATTGCCCAAGAAGCGACTGGTAATTAGTGTCTAGGGACACTTGGGGAACAGTTTCCCTGTGGACAGTACCAGCAATCTGTACTTTTGTCATTTGTCCGAAATTAAATACAATCAGCAATCCAAACTCAGGCTGGAAACACAGAGTAGTACAGCCTTTACTTCCTGCGGAGCTGATGTTGTAAAGGGGATCCTGGATTCCTGGCAGCTTCACGGTGAGAAGCAGTAAGACAAAGCTTTGGAAACACTTCCCGTAAATGCTGTCAAGGTCTGTCTTAGTCCCATCCCTCACCCAACCTTTGCTTCTTGCCCGTGTTGCCACCCTAGCTGGCTGGCATGCTTCTGTTCCCAGGCTCCCTGGTCTGGGTGTTGGAGTGTTGTTTTTCATCAGATGGGCCATAGCGACCTGTCCTACATAGCCCAAGGAACTGTCGTGGTGGAAGGAGCCAGAGTGGGTGACAGTCGATGGGGGTCAGGATGCAGTGGAGACTCCATGTCTGTTAACACTTTCTAGTATTTGCACTTGCAAAGGCGCCCATCCTTGGGCAGAAGTCAGGAGAAGAATCCTTCCTCTGTGGATTCACGATAAGTGGTTTCCTACTTGGGTCATCTTTCTTTGGGGATTCACAGTTCAGCGTGTAACGTGCTGTTAGATATACTGCTGCTCATCTGACTTCAGCTGCCCTTAACAAATCTACAGGGTGAAGGAGCAGGCCAGGACCATGGGCAGGGTGTGTGGCACGTGTCTCTTTCCTTCCCATCTGTTCTAGGACAGGGAAGTAAGTCTGCCTAGTGCCCATGTGTTTCTGCGGACAGGTTAGAAGTGATCTTGGCAAGGTTTCTGTAGACAGACATTGTCTCTGGCGCGAAGGACGAGGACATGTGCCATCTCTAGCCAGTTGGTGGAGGCCCAGCTGTTGATAAGGAAATACGGAAAGTGCTTATTTCTGGACAAGTGAGATCCAGAGATGGGGTGGGTCTCACAGCTTAGTACTAGGCAGCCCAGGCCACCGGGAGGCTTGTGGGTAAGCCAGGCACTGTGCTCCAATGTCAGGGATTCTACTTACTTTGGAAGTTCAGCTTTTTTCCAATTCAGACCTGGTTTTAGTGGCTACTTAAAATACTCTATCTTGCAAAGACTGTATCACAGATGCTGGGCTTAATAGGCAAAAGGAATCATAATAGATTCATGATGTTTGCAGGGGACTGAAGGTGGGGTGACATCATATGTGCAGTGTCTGATGACCTTGGTCCCCTCAGAGCCTACCCAACACTAATGTTCTGCAATACTCTATGGGTGTCGTTTGTACATAGCCCAAGGGGAAGTTACAACAACCCTACTTAAAATATGTTTGTAAAATGATGCCATGCTTGCCTTGAACTTCACAGAAACAACAAAGCCATTCTATGTGTAGCGCCGTCTATTATTGAAAGGTTTTTAAATCTTCATAGTACATTGTGTCCGTTAGAGGGTTGATTTGTATACTTGCTTTAAATTATGGTGGCTTTGAAAATTACTGTTTAAGTGTAGTTACCACAGATGACACTGCGCGTTCAAATGCCTCGCTTTCATTTGCCTTGACTTAAAGAGGCAGTGTCAAGAACTGAATTTCTCTGCCCACAGAGTCGTACACCCAGTGCATGAAAGCAGCAGGCAAGGTACCATTGTCCATTTTTCTCCCCTGATAGGATTTCTGAATGCATCAGTCCGAGGCTGGTCTTCTGGCAAGACTCTTTTGAGAAAATGTGGTTGTCTCTGTCGGTATGGTTTTCTGTTAACATAGTTCTTTGCATTTTAACCCTCAGGGTAGAATTTTAAAGTCAAGGTCTGGCCTGCAGCTTGGCTGGCTCAGAGGGCCTCTGTGATGGGGACCACAGCTGGCCGCTGGAGCTGCCTCACCTATACTAAGACATAATATCATGGCAGTTTGTCTCGGAAGGATAGCCCTTAGGATATAATACTTCTACCAGCCCGGAAGTGACCTTATGGAATAATGCCCTCCCCACTTCTTTCTCGTTCCAGAAACAGAGCTGTCAGTCACTGCTGAGCTAGTGCCTACCTCATCCTGGAACATTTCAAGTGATGTCGACAAAGGTACATGGAGGGGAAACTACAGGCCAGAGGAGGAGGGAGAAGATAAAGCTCACCCATAAGCCCGGCCTGCTCTTCCTTGTAACGAATCTCTGTCCACATCAACAAGGAGAGGAGGAGGCAGCTGCAATGAACCCCTGGCTTACATTGTGATGACTTAACGTTTAATTATTTGGAATTATTTCTGAAGAACTTTTTTTTCCTTTTCTTTTTCTCTTCTTCCTCTAAAATGTTCCACATGGTTAAAATGCTTCAAGATGTGAAGCGGGGCCGTTTCTGACCTTCCTGTCTCTGCATCCAGGGCACCTTGTTTGGGGGATTTGCTTCAGCCTAAGCCAAGTCTGATCAGAGCTGTTGGCTGGGTGACCTTTCTGGACCAGCATTTGATGTGCTTGTGGGGTTCAGGACCCGGCATTCAGAATGCTTGTAATTGCCTGTGTGTACAGACAGCAGCTTCCTATGTGCACATGGGGAGCATGTTCCCGGCGTGGAGTTGCGGCTTTGCATTAATTAAGGCCTGCCATATGCTTTGGCTGGTCTGAGGAGATCCTATGGCCTGGGCAGGGCAGAGCCCAGGTGTGCTGGCTCTGTCTGCCTCCAGCCTTCTTTCTTTTTAGTCCCCCTTGACATGCCGCTATCCCTAGCCGGATTTCTGCTTCTTCTAGTGTTTCCTCTTTCTCAATATGGCTCATCCTCTGCTCTTCCTTTGCTCATACCCATCCCCCACCTTCTGCAAGGAGTTCGTTCTTTCTCCTCGAAATGTCCATTGCCTCATCCATCCATCCATCCATCCATCCATCCATCCATCCATCCATCCAGTGATACATTGTTTAAATTCTTATTGATTCTTTCTCTGGGAACTATTTGCAGAATTAGGATCCAGAAATGGATTTTTTTTTCCTGTATATTCGTCTCTTAACTAACTAGGTACTTTAAACACCCATCTTCCCTTAAGGCTGGGAGAGCTTTATGGGTGGATTTCTACAAATCTATCTTGGTTTTGGGTGGTGGGGCTGATAGTGATAAGGGTACAGACTCTAGTCCTTATTAAATCCTCAATGAAGGTGGATAAAAATATGAACCCACCATACTACGCAAGAGGCCATTTTGATACTTCGGATGTTCAAATACTTATGTCCAGCAACCTGCTGGGTTTCTCCTTTAGCTCGGGTGTCATTCTGAGTTCTGAGACTGTAAAGGGAAAAGGAGTTTGCATCCTTTTCTTCTCTTATCACTATAATAAAATATCTCAAAGAAGTGGGACAACCCTGTCCAGGATGACAGTTTGTGAGGGTACAGTCCATCATGGTATGGAAGTCAAGGCAGAGTTCAACGTGGCTCAGAGCTGTGGCAGTGGGGTTGGGAGGCTCACGGCTGTGGCCGTGGTACTGTGAGGCTGCTTGTAGACCTGCGGACAGAGAAGTCAGGTTAGAACTTGGACTTGGCCATAACCCACAAGAGACCCACTACTTCTAGCTTCATCCTACCTCCTAACAGTTCCACCACCTCCCCAAACAGTGCTACCAACCAGGAACCAGGAATTCAATCACACAAACCTGTTTAAACCCTTAGCAGGTCAAAAGTCACCTCCATCATTTCTTTTTGTGACCAGCTCTCCTGTCACTCAAAGCTTCACTGAGAGTGTGTTTCCTGTCTGGGGAGAGAGTTCTTCATAGAAGAGCACAGTAGATAGCACATGTTTTTAGGCATTTCAGAATGCCAGCAGGAGACAGACAGACAGAGATACTTTTTTTTTTTAAGAATTGAATTGAATCTATATTTTTAAAATGGTGTTACTGTTATTCCTCTTCATATCAGGTGGCCAAACAAGACCTAGGAGGCAGTAGAATTCTAATGCATGTTTATGGAATGATTTGAATGGGGAGAGGAGACAAAGAACACCAGACAGTTTGCTTAGTGCTTGTTCTGTGGCAGCTGCTGTGGCAGATGCTTTCAGTGTGTGAACTTATGGTGCAAGTTCCTTGTGACAACTACGGAGTCCTCACATCCAGGCCACGTGCAAATCACCAGCCTCCTGTTCTCAGTACCAAGAAACCTGAATGGGCCGAAAAGGTCCAAGGCTGCTGGTGAGAAACTCACCTGCACGGTCTCCACACAGCATTGTCTGTGATAATAGTTGCCTTTTGAGAAGAAGGCAGTATCTACTGAGCCGCTGGGTAGTGGGCAGGGGAAATCTGCTCAGATTCTTTCATTTGTTCAGGAGAGCCTTGCAGAAAACATGGGAGCTTCCTAGTGATTCTTGCTGTCATGTTGTGTTATGTGATTAATGAGGACTGGTCTTTCATTCCCGTCTAGAATAAGAGAGCTGCTTAAGTAATCCGCTTACTTATTCATTGCTTAAATCTTTATTGATTTCTTTTCTGGGTAGTATTTGAGCAATTAGGATCCACAGTCAGGAAAGGGATCCTGTTCCTTGTTCCATGGACTTGGAGCTTCACTGCAAATAGCAATGTCCAGATATATCGTTAAAGCCTTTGGGTTGCTTTCAGAGATGGAGCTATGGCAGGTGGAGCCCATTTCCTAACCACATAGGCCAGCTGGTGGGAATAAAAATGAAATCCATCATCAGGCTGGCACACAAAGAGAGGGATCACTGGGTTGTAGAAATTAAGAGTGTACTCAATGCTTTAGTGGTGAGCAGTGATGGGGAGAAAAGATGAAGGTCCTGTGGAGGAGGTATGTGTGATTCTTAGGATGGTGCCAGGATCCAAGCCATGGTCTTCGGGCCTTTCTGCCCAGTCTGCCAGTTGAGCATCCACATGAAGAAGGAATGAAAGAAAAGCCCTACTAGGCACACGAGGATACTTTTCTCCTAACCCATCCCTCCTAGCTGACCTCCACAGCCTTACCATGAAAGCAGCTACTGATGGGCCAGGCACAGGGGACGAGGGTGGGGGGTTTCTGAAACAAATGTTTCAGAAGGAAGTACCAGCTAAAGTGGACTCAGGGGCTCATCCTCAGGACCACCGAGGGATGCTGGAATGGATGTGTTGAGAGCCCTGTTCCCTACACAGGTTCAATCACAGGTTCTTTACCCAAGCCAATTGTTTCTTTTGGAGAAATTGACTGGAAATTGCACCCGTAGGGAGCAGAAAGGAAGGGAACCTATGGCTTGTAAGGTCAGCCTCCAACTACAGATAGTTCTCTGTGGTGACAAATGGGCTTGAGAGCATTGTTTAATGGAGATTTGGCTTTCTTTCTCAGCTTGGAACTTTATACATTACAGAGACATTGGCTCTGACTAGTACAGGCTCTGTCTGGACTTTACTCCGAGTTCTGGCTTCCTTTTATGGTTGTATCTATTGCCTAAGATTGTTTTCCTGGCCAAGAAGAACACCTGTGGTGTTGTCGTCTGTCTGTGTAGAGCTAGGGTGGCTACTTGCACACCACAATATACAGACCTGGACTTAGCACCTTAACCCAGAGCTTCACCATCAAGAGCCATGGCAAGTCCCTAGTTCAGGGGTGGCTGCCTCCACTTCCGGCTTGATTCATCCTTGACACACAAGTAGTCTGCGTTAATTGTATTGGGTGACCTGTACCTTGAAAATCCATTATCAGCTGGACAAAATGAGGCAGCAGAGTCATTGTATTGTGT
Organism: Microtus ochrogaster; assembly: GCF_000317375.1. Classification (NCBI taxonomy): domain Eukaryota; kingdom Metazoa; phylum Chordata; class Mammalia; order Rodentia; family Cricetidae; genus Microtus; species Microtus ochrogaster. The sequence continues at coordinate 67,929,569 of NC_022016.1, forward strand.
TCCTAATTATATAAATTTGGAACAATGGCAGGGCTTAAAGGTGACAAGGTAGTTTGACACTTAGCACGCTGAAAGTCCTCCCGGAACTTGGCTCTCTGAGAGCTTACTCCGCTTTGTGTCCCATCTTCAAAACTGGCATCTAAGTGAAGTGCGTTCCCATCAAATCCCTGGGATTACCACATGGTAGTGAAGATTCTCAAGTTGGGCAGTTTGAGTCTTCAGCGACATCTACTCATACTTACACAGAGGCCAGCAATGGAGCCATAGGACAAACCAGAGAATTTCTGCTCGGAGATAATAATTGGTCCATGCACGGAGGACTCGATGAGCCAGACTGCCATTTTGTCCTGAACTTCATCTTGCCCTGGGTCCTATGCTAGCTCTGCACCCAGAACACTGGCTCCCTTCAGCATATCTGGAAAGCCAAGCTCTGTTGGTGGAGCTCTTTGAGCTGCTCTTTCTTCTCCTCAAGGCCTGCTGGTACTCTTTCTTTCTCTGCCCACCTCAGTTGTTGTAAGGCAACCCTTTTTAAACAAGCATGCTACTGGTCTAGAAGCAGCTTCCTCCAACATCAGGCTTTCTCTGAGACTTTTGTTAGTCTGCTCGACAAACCCATTCAGATTTGCAAATAGACTTTCCAAAAGGAGGCCTATGGGATTCTGCCATAAAAGAGGAGGATTAGGGATGCTTGTGGTCCATCTTGATTCTTTAAAGCTGCTCATAGGAGAGGCTTGCCATTAGGCACCCTTTCTTGTCCCTGCCACTTCAGTCCCTCACACTGTGGCTCCTTGTCTGCAGCTCTTAAGGGACATTCAGCTGAGAGGAAGGAGGACCAGGGTTGTGTTTATAGGGATCATAGACAGCCATGAACTTATGGTCTTGGTCAACCCAAATAAAGGCCTATCAATCAGGCTGTTAGGTGGAGAGGCCACTGGCTAAGGGCCTGGGAAGGGGGGCAGTGTTGAAATAAGAGCAGCGGGGCTGCGTCCCCAGCACCCAGCCGCCTGCACGGCTAGCTTTATACCCGAAATAATTACACGGAAACTGTATTCTTTTAAACACTGCCGGCCCCATTAGTTCCAGCCTCTTATTGGCTAGCTCTTACATATTAAGCTAACCCATTTCTATTAATCTTTGTAGCCCACGAGCTGGCTTACCAGGAAAGATCTTAACCTGCGTCTGTCTGGAGTGGGACAATCATGGCGACTCACTGACTCAGCTTCTTTCTCCCAGCCTTCTGTTCTGTTTACTCCACCCACCTAAGGGTTGGCCTATCAAGGGGCCTAGGCAGTTTCTTTATTCCTTAACCAATGAAATCAACAGATTGATATATGACACTCCCACATCAGGGCAGCCCCTGCCTTAGCTCCTGTTACTCTCGTGGCTATGCTACTGTAGTGCCAAGCTTTCCACTGTCCCCGTCCTATTTCAGGCATTTGTCACACTTGGCTGTTTGTTCTGGTGAGAATCTGCCCCCGCCCCCTGCCCAGTCTTTTGCTGTTGGTAAGGGCCCAGGTCGGACATCACTATTTCCTATAAGACTCTCTTGACTCCCCCTTTCACATAGGTGTTCACCTGTGTTCCTTGTCTCTTGCTAGAACATGTCTTCATCCCTGTGTGTTCTTCTCCTTACAGTCCTCCATCTCTCAGGAGAGGAGTCTGTGTTGAGCATCTTCATCTCAAGTAAAGCTCTCCCCGATTCCCCCTTGTAGGAGCAGGACCAGCCGGGAAGCTCACTGCGCAAATGGCTTTGGGAAGACTCGGAGTTCCACACTAAGAGCCTCAGGACCAGGAATCAGCCTCACTTTCCTGTCCTGGTGGCTCAGTAGTTTGAATGTTTAAGTGGATGTGTTAAATCAGAACGTGGAAGCAAACAGTATTAATGCAGCCCCCAGAAACTGTAAGAAGCAAGGAATGGGTTCTACCTCACACCCCAGAGGAAGCTCCATCCTGCTAGACTTTGAACATCTAAACTCCAAAACCAGGATACTTATATTTTCATTGTTTTGAGCCTCCAAGTTTAGGATAACTTGTCACGGTAATGTCAGGAGCAGAATAGACCTAGGCAAGTTGCCCAAAGTCACAAGAGAGTGAACCTGAAGTTTGAACCCAGTCTATTAATATTAGATTAAATTGTCTCAAATCAAATGAAAATGTTTCCTTAGATTTGTTTAATGAACAGAGATTTACTGAGTGAATACTGCAGTTAGCTCTGTGCTGGAGGCCAAAGATAAGGAGGCAATAATGAACAAGACAGATGTAAGTTAACCTTTGGATGGTGTTACAGGTTTGAGTGGGCTCTTGAGTCCCCAGCTGACATCAGTCTTTGGAAGGTTGTGGAACCTTTAAAAGGCGGGGTCAAACTGAAGGAAGAGGATCACTGGTAGACTTTGGGCTGTTATAGATTTTCCTGGCTCCGGTCTTTGTTTCCTGATTGATGCCAGGTAACAAGCCCCTGCCACACAGTCTGCATGGAGCCACCTGCCATGCCTTTTCTTCCCATCTTCCCAGGATGGCTCAGACTGTGCGCCTAGATAAATCCTTCCTCTCCTAAGGGCTTCATTCTGATATCACAGAGACGAGAAAAGTACATTATACAGGTATTTAACTCCAGTTCAATGGGAGAGACTTTAAATGATTACTTTCGTCTTCATAGATTTACTCAAAATCATGTCAATCCAGCAGTGAGACATGCCGCAAAGGAGAAGTATAAAAGCACAAGACTTTATTCTGGAAAACAAGCAAAACAATCCTTGCCTGCTCCTTGGTAGGCCCAACTAAAAGCTACCAGAGGTAGGGTCAGCCTTGTGTCCTCTCTAACCTATTCCTGGGAGTCTGAACTTGAGACTGTACCTCAGCCCTCTGGGGCTTGTGGAAGTTGTTCTGCCATGAAGCAAATCTCTGAGGATAGGGACCCACGAAAGGAGGCAGTGAAGCTCGTGCACATGCGAGCTCTGCAACCCATTACAGACATCATCAAGAGGAGGAGGGTGTGGGAGGATTTCTTCAGACAAGGTTGCAAACTTTGGCGTTACAGCGCCAGGCCCGATTTCCTGGAAGGCTGTGAGAAACTCCCTAATTACCCTTCATTCCGGACCATGTTGTTCCAGAGCAGCTCTTGCCAAGAGCCTGTGCTTAAATGTCACTTTGCTTGGTTGTCCTGTGCACGATGCTCACCGGCTCGGAAAAACTACCCATAGCCTTGCTGCCTCAGCTGAGCAGGAGGTTCAGGCCCCCAGATGTCTCAGCGGCTCTTGGCTCTGCTTCCAGCTGTCACAAGGAAGGCTGATTTACTTCTCACCTCTTTTGTTTTCTTTTTTTGTTGTTGTTGCAAATGAGTCCATTTTCATGGATCCTAAATTCCACCTGACCATCTCAGATCTCTGGAATATGCTAGGATAGAGTTCAGACTGACCTTTAAGGGTGTCTTGTCTGTGACCTTCGGTTATCTTCTGGACTCAGAGGGAGGGATTCTCCTAAAGGACCTTTTCCCGTACTTTAACATCAACATTGCTCCCCCAAATCATATCCACTCATTCAGTCAGTGGTCACATAGACTCACTATGTGTCAGGACCACACAGAACTGAAGCAGTTGGCGAAAGTATCAAAGTCCCCACTCTCGCCTGGGCAGTTTGGATGCTCAACTTACTAAACCTGAAACCTGGATGGAGGTGGGCTGTCCTTGGACTTCCCACAGGTCAGGGAACCCTGGTGGCTCTTCAAGCTGATGAGGGAGAGGGACTTGATCGGGGGAGGGGGAGGGAAATGGGAGGCGGTGGGGGGAGGAGGCAGAAATCCTTAATAAATAAATAAAATTTAAAAAAAAATAAAGTGAAAAAAAAAAACAAAGTCCCCACTCTCGGAGGGGGAGTTAGTGAATCCCAAATGCCATGCGAACCCTTCCTGAATGGTTCCTGCTGAGCTCCATCAAAACCCTGGGCGCATGCTGCTGTGTCCATTTTATAGATAGGAAGCAAGTCAGAGCAATGTAACTCAGCTAATAAAATGCAGAGCCAGAACGTTGGGCCTCAGTAGCCACTGAAGGCCATTTCTATTGTATTCTGACTCATTAGACTTAATACAGTGGTTGATTCTGTGATTTAGCATATTTCCAACTTTGTATCTTATGTGAGTCTGATCCTAAGAAATTTGTATGATTTTTTTTTTAAGCAGGAGAAGGATGTAAACTAAACCCTCTTCCAAATAATAGCTTGTCCTTTGGTGAATGTAGTAAGCTACCTCTTAGACAATTTTAATAGTTCAGCTCTTGTCTTTACAGAATCTACAGACCAAATTTGTCATCTTCTTGCTTTCCCTCTTCTTCCCCTTATGCTATCTCACACACTTTTGCTGTGTTCTTGCGTGCTCCTTCCTGTGCCAGCTAATCGCCCCTGGAGGCAGGGTCGGCCACACATCCTCTCTGGCCTGTTTTCCTGTGGTAGTAAGCTCCGAGTAACCAATTAACATGTACACTCCTCTCTAATAGTCTAGCAAGAGAAGGAAACCAGAGTGGGTACGTGTCTTAGTCTGGGTTTCTATTGCTGTAAAGGGACACCAAGACTATAGCAACTCTTAGAAAGAAAACATTTAATTGGGGTGGCTCTCTTACAGTTGCAGAGGTTCAGTCAGTTGTCATCATGGTGGGGAGCATGGTGGCCTGCAGGCAGTCATGGTGCTGGAGAATCAGCTGCAAACCCTACATCTTGCAGGAAACAGGAAGTCAACTGAGATGCTGGGCAATATCCTCAGCATAGGAAACCTCAAAGCCTGCCCCCACAGTGACACTTTCTCCAACAAGGCCATAGCCATTCCAACAAAGCTACACCTCCTAATAGTGTCACTCCCTAGGAGATTATGGGGCCAATTACATTTAGACTATCACATTCTAGTCCCTGGCTCCCATAAGCTTATAACGCTATCATAATGCAAAATTCATTTAGTCCAACTTCAAAAGTCCCCATAGTCTACCACAGTCTCAATAATGTTTTAAAGTCCAAAGTTCAAAGTCTCTTATGAGATTCATGAAATCTCTTAACTGTAATCACTTGTAAAAATCAAAATAAAAAAGCAGATTAATATTTCCAATATATATTAATAGCATAGGATGTACATTGCCATTCCAAAATGTAGGAAAGGGAGGATAGTGAGAAAATATTGGGCAAAAACAAGACTGAAACCCAGCTGGGAAGACTCCAAACTCTGTATCTCTGATGTCAAAATGCTCTTAAGATCTCCAACACACTTCTTTCTCTTGGGCTGGTTCCATTCCCTGTCATCAGCTCTTCTGAGGACTCTGGCATCTCTAACATTTTGGATACTCCAAGGCAATTCAGGCTTCAATTTCACAGCTTCACACAATGGCCTCTCCAATTAGGCCTCCATTTAGGGACACTTCTGACACATGCCTGGTCTCAATGACTTCTTTTAAGCACAGACACAAATTCCATAACCTCTTTTTTTTTCTGTCCTTAAGCCTAAAACCAGAACCATGCAACCTAAGTTGCCAAATTCTGCTGCTTACTGGAGCTTGAACATGTCCCTCTGATTTAGTTACATCTTCACCAGCTTTCTGTCCTTCAGTGCCCAAACTTGACTGTCCTGAAACTTACTATATAGACCAGTGTAGTAGTTTGAATGTATTTGGCCCCCATAATCTCATAGGGAGTGACACAATTAGGAGGTGTGGCTTTGTTGGAGCAGGTATGGCCTTGCTGGAGGAAGTGTGTCACTGTGGGGGCAGGCTTTGAAGTTTCCTATGCTCAGGATACCACACAGTGTTTCAGTCGACTTCCTGTTTGCAAGATGTAGGACTCTCAGCGACTCAAGCATCACATCTGGTGCACACTGCCATGCTCCCACCATGAAGATAATGGACTGAACCTCTGCAACTGTAATCGAGCCACCCCAATGAAATGTTTCCTTTATAAGAGAAGCTGTGGTCATGGTGTCTCTTCACGGCAATAAAAACCCTAACCAAGACAACCAGGCTGGCCTCAAACTCAGAGATCCACCAGCCTCTGCCTTCTCAGTGCCAGGATTAAAGGTGTGCCTCACCATACCTTCCCCAAGCTTCTCTGTAGTTCATTTTCACAAGATGGAAACTTAGCTGGGTGGAGTCTTGCCCTGAGGTCACCGCTCCTGTATTCCATTTCTTAATCCATTTATCTCCTGGAACACAGGATTTAGCTCCATTCCAATTTCTAGTGTTCTTTCTCCTCAAACTGTACATTTTGTAATTTACCCTGCTCAGCTTGCTCCTTTTCATTATAAATCTTCATTAGAGTTACCACTAATAACCATACAACAGAGTCTCTATGCTGGGCTGTTTTGAGATTTCTTCTGCCAATGAAATTAATCCAAAACCCTTCACGTTAGCCTAAGGCAGTAATCCAAACTCTTCATTTTAGCCTCAGGCAGAACTTTATGGATAAGGGCACAAGACAGCCACTTTCTTCACCAAAATATCACAAGAATGATCTCTAGGCAACCTAATAAAATTCTTCTTGTCTGAAACCTCTTGAGTGAGCCTCTGACAGTTCAAATAACTCATAGCACCACTGTATTCCATGTGCCTACTAGCATGGCCCATTGAGCAGTGTTTAAAGCATTCTACTGCTTTCATAACCCAAAATGTCAAAGAGCAAATTCCTTCAAACAAAAACATGGTCAGGCTTATCACAACAATACCCCAGTGCCTGGTACCAACTTCTGTCTTAGTTTGGAGTTTTATTGCTGTGAAGAGACACCATGACCATGGCAACTCTTATAATGAAAACATTTAATTGGGGTGGCTTGATTACAATTTCAGAAGTGCAGTCCATTGTCACCATTTAGGGAGCATGGTGGCAGCAGTGGTGTGCTGGCAGGCACAGAATTGGAGAGGTAAATGAGAGCCTTATATCTTGCAGGCAACAGGAAATCTACAAAGACATCAGACATGTCAAAACCCACTCCCACCGTGACACACTTCTGTAGCTGGGTTTTCTTTTACTCAAGTCCCATGTTGGAACGCCAAAATGTTGTTATTGGTTTTTTATTCTTTGCTCTTTACTTTTTGGCCCATTGGGGGCCTGCTACCCTGCTCCCAAGTAAATCATGACAGAGGCTTATTTTTGGACTTAGCTTGACTTGTTTCTTGCCAACTTTTCTTAAATTAACCCATTTACCTTTTTGCCTCTGGGCTTTTACCTTTCTCTTACTCCATAGCTGGCTGGGTGTCTGGGTGACTGGCCCCTTGTTCTATCTTGCTTTGTCTCCTTTTTCTCAGATTTCTCCTCCTACTCTCTCTGCCTGCCAGGCCATCCTATCCTTTTTTCTCCCTTGCTATTGACCGTTCAGCTCTTTATTAGACCATCAGGTGTTTTAGACAGGCAAAGAATCACAGCTTCACAGAGTTAAACACATGCAACATAAACAAAAGCAACACATCTTTACATCATTAAACAAATGTTCCATGACATAAGCAAAAATAAACACCTTAAAATACTATTCTATAACAAAACACTTCCTCCAACAAGGCCATACCCACTCCAACATAGCCACACCTCCTAGTACTGCCTCTTCCATAAGATTATGGAGGTCAATTTCATCTAGACTACCATAGTACATGATAGGCAAATAGTGACATACTCTATACAACTCAATGGGGATGACAGCTGAGTATTATAGGATGGAGAAGAAATAGGAAACAAAGGAACACATCTGGATATGCCCTGTTTCTCTTCTCCTCTGCCCAAACGAAGGCCAAAATTGTATGTCTATTTTCTTACGTAGTTCTTCATGGATTTTTTTTTCAAACGGTGTCTCATTTTTCATAATCAAGTTTCTGTTCTTGGCATTCTTGGAGACATAACTGTCGTCCCAGAATGTGAGAAGAAAGGATGGGCACGATCCCTTAGCAGAGGCTTCTAAGAATTGTTTATATCATCAAACAGCATGTATGGCTCTTGGGTTTTATCATAGAATCAGTGCTGTTAGCAACACTGATTATAACAACGTAATAAAAAGTATAACAATAATTCTTAATGATTCTAGAGTAGCTTCCACAGAGCAGACAATGTAAGTAGTCCCGTATGTAAATGATCTATTTCTACTTGCTCCCAGGAAGGTGAGCCTTAGAGAGACTGAGTATCTCTGTTTCGTTTCTGCTGCTTTGATAAAATACCCTAATCCAAAGCAGCTTAGGGAAGAAGGGTTCTAATTTAGCTTCCAATTCTAGGTTATGGTCTGTTACTAGAGGAAGTGACAGCATCAGGAACTCGAGGCAGCTGGTCCTATCTGATTCCTAGCCAAGAGCAGAGAGGAAGACCATACACATCCGCAGCTGCTTGCTTGTGTTCAACTCAGCTTCTCCACTCTTTCAGTGCAGGATCCTCTGCCTAGGGAATGGTGCTGCTCACAAGTGGATTTGGTCTTTTCACACCAGTTGACTTTATTAAGACAGTCCACAGAACCTGTTCGCAGACCAACACAATATCAACAGTCCCTCGCTGGGGCTCTTTTTCCCAGGTGAGATAGGCTGTGCCAAGTTGACTAAGCAATAGGAACAATATATTCAGTTCCGCTGCTTTTGGGTCTGTGTTGAGACAGATCATCGGTAATGGAGGGCAAGTGGAGCCAAGCATCTCCCTTCATGGTGGCCAGGAAGCTGACACAGGGGTAGGGCCCAGGGTCCTAATACCCACTCAAGGGCATCCCTCAATGACCTACAGTCAACCCGCTAGGCCACACATAGGTTTCATCATCTCCAAGTAACGCCACAGCCTGGGACCAAACTTTTAACACATGACCTTTGGAGGACATTTAAAATCTAGACCAGAGCTGGGGACATTCTTTGGCTAATTTTGCAGTTTTCTTCCACTTTTAAAAATTGTATACCTTGGGAATTCTTGACATATCCTTGACAGGAGTTTAATGGAAACAGACTCATAAATCCTCCCTTTTCCATCATTTTATGAAAAAGATTTATTATAAAACTCTTACTGGGATTATTACAAATTATCATTAAATCATTTCATGCATTGTTTTCCCGTCATATTTATAAGACCATCTGGAGGGCACTGCTTTGGGAATGTCTTTTCTAATAAAAATTGACCGGCTTTTGGACAATAGGAGCAGTGTTTTTCAACCGAAGTCTGAGCTGTCTGGGGGGAGAAAGAAAATATGCCAGAGTTGTCACTGGGCTCTAAAGTCAGAGGGATGGGGTACTTAGCTCCACTCTCCTGATGACATTCCATGCTGAAGGTGGGTCCCTGTAGACTGCTCCCTCCGCGTCAGCTTCTGGGGCAGGCAGCCAACATCCTGAAGCAGCTGCCATGTTCCTTGGGTGATTCATGTGTGAACGCGTCTCCCCCAGAAGAATGTGGGCCATCATGTTCTTCCCAGAGTGCTGCTCTTATCATCCCCGAAGTGTTTGCTCATGTAAATGGATCCCAGTTGGAAAGTTTAAGGATCGTGGAGGATGCTTGCCCCATCCTAATACATAACCCTTTGGTCTATAGTATCTTATTATATCTGGCTGCATTAGTTTTCAGTTAACAGAACTGGGCCTTACATATGAACTGATGTACATTCTTGTATTACATCACAGATAAATTTAGAATGGCCGTGAATCTCTGTCTCACAACCCAAATGGTTTAGCTCAGTTCTCCTCTCATCCATCATGCAGCCTTGAATTCGGGCATAAGGCTCTATCCATGTACATGGTGCTGGCGGTATGGGAGATATCCAGATCTACACTGTCTAATTCTTCTCTGCTCTTGAGGACAGTACAGAATAACTGCCAGGCGCATTCAGGAGGACTCCGTTTCTTTTCTCTCCTCCTGTCTTCTTTTCCCAGGAAAATAGACAAACTTCTTTACTCATGCTTTTATTATGCAAAACAGGTCATTTCTGAGTGAGAATTGGGCCGGGAATGATGATATTTTTGTGGAAGGTAGAAATGTCATTAAAATGTGACCATGAGCTTGACATTTCTTGGGGATCTTTTAGCCCAGTCTCCCATGTTTAACAGACATGACCCAGAGAGAAGAATGAACTTACAGTCAGTATTTTTGTGGCAGAAATAGGAGCATATTAGCCCTAACAGCACAGATTCTCAGTGGAGGAGCAGGTTTTAGGGGAGGTGTCAGGGCATCATTAGCTTTGTATAGTCCTATGGAAACCCCAAGATGAAATTCTCAGCTAGCTGCCATTGTTCTTTGTTCCCAATCTTAAAAATGAGGGTAAAAAAAAAATCAAATGGGTTTTATTGAAAACCTTACTCTGTATGGTGTTATCATTTACCCATAGTAAAATTTTACTGTTTTTAGTTGTGATGTTCCCATGAGTGTGGGTGCCCTTGGAGGCCAGAGGTGTTGGGTACACCTAGAGCAGTGATTACAGGCAGCTGTGGGCTGCAGGAAATTGGTATGTGTAATAGGTTCTGGGTCCTGGGAAGAGCAGCCAGTTTTCTGAACTACTTGGCTAGCTCTCCGGTCCCCAACTTTCCATAGCTTAAAATTTATACTTTAAATGGAACCTAGAAAGTTCAAAATCTTAGAGGGAAAAATAGAAAGGTGGTTTCCAGGAGCTAAGAGGAATGGGGGGGAGTGAAATAGTATTGGCTGAGTGAGGGGGTTTTAGTTTAAGAACATGAAAAATGTCTGGAGGTGGCTGGTGTACTGTGATGACCGAGGGGTACTGTGATGTCACAGAGTATTATGATGCCTGCAGGGTATTGTGATGTTGCAGCATACTATGATGTCACAGAGTATTGTGATATTGTGGCATACTATGATGTCACAGAGTATTGTGATGTTGCAGTGTACTATGATGTCAGAGTATTGTGATATCACAGTATTGTGATGCCTTAGTCTGGTGATGCCTCAGAGTGTTGTGATGTCACAGAGTATTGTGATGCCACAGAGTGCTGTGATGTCACAGAGTGCTGTGATGTCACAATGTTGCGATGTCACAGAGTGCTGTGATGTCACAGAGTGTTATGATGTCACAGAGTGCTGTGATGTCTCAGAGTGCTGTGGTGTCACAGTATTGTGATGTCACAATGTTGTATGTCACAGAGTGCTGTGATGTCACAGAGTGTTATGATGTCACAGAGTGTTGTGATGTCACAGTGTTGTGATGTCACGGAGTGTTGTGATGTCACGGAGTGTTGTGATGTCACAGTGTTGTGATGTCACAGGGTGCTGTGGAATCACAGAGTATTGTGATATAACAGTGCTGTGATGCTGCAGAGTGCTGTGAAAGTACTTGATGTCACAGAACTATTTTCTTCAATGGTTGTAAGGAAGATGCTGCTATACATTTTGGTCACAGTGAAACAGCGTACAGTTTTCTTCACAACATTTAGAATCTCCAGTGCCCTTTCCACCTGTCACTCCATTAAGGCTTGGGCCCTGAAGGACAATCATAACAACTGAATTGTTAATTGTTTTGTTGTTTTCAAAATGATCTCACTCTTGTCATTGCAAAATATGGAGAAAAGCATGGCTGGCCTCCTTAGCACCATTTTATAAATGAGTTAACTCAGCCCCAAATTTGCACGGCTGTAGGTACCAAAGTGGCACCTGGAACCCAAGAGTGATGTTCTCAAAGTCAAGCATGACTCAGTGTAAATGATTCAAATCAGTGCTTGACATTTTTTTATACTTGTTAACCTCGGACATGGACAGGGCATTTAGAAGGATTTTTTAAAATTCCCAACTCTGACTTGATCTAAATATTTTGAACACAAATTACTTATGTGGCCGCATTGTCTGAATACAGGTTAACTGGGGCTTTGCTGTATGGTAATGCCATGGCAAGAACCTCTAGATTTATCATCTACTAGGGCCTGTTCCAGGTGCCCTCACTCTGTTAACTCACTCATCAAAACAAATGGCTTATTTTTTACTTAGAAGTCATATTTCCATTCATCAAGGGTAGGATTGTTGGCATTTGGGGCACAGGAGGCACAGTCCCCACCGTCACCCTCCTTGCCTGAGGTGTTCCCCTCAACTTTTAAGGACCTTGACTCAATTCAAATCATAATTGGTAGCTTTAATGCAAAAAAAGAATTCCATGTCCACCCAGCATATGAAGCAGGAAGCATAAAGGCCAAGAGAAAGACACTCAAGAGAAAAGACATGACACCCTAAGAACATGACCGTGGATATCTAAGAGAAGAGGGGCAGGAAGGAAGACATGCGCAGATGTGGACGTGGCTCCCAAAGGGCCAGCTGCAGCTCACCTTTTGTTCGCTATGTTGTTGTTACTTGTTTGTTTTGTTGCATATGACTTTGGTGGGATTTGAAGTTATTATACTTAAGGGGTCCCTAAGAAACTGAGTGGAGGTCACCTGGTAGTTCCTGAGGGGCACCTGAAGGATTTCCATTGGTTAATTGAAAGCCCAGCCCTCAGGGACCAGGGGGGTATCAGTTTATTTAATATGCTCAGGCGATTTCTAGGGAAAGGAATGACGTTCACCTCAGGGTCCTGGACGTTCTGGCCCTAAGCCTGAGTTGTTTTTACTTTCACATTTAATATCTCTGTACAAAAGGGACAGAAACTCTGTAGGCAGCCCTTCCAGAAAATATGAATGGGGTTGGAATTTTTGCTTTTCAGCGGATGCGAGGCATCAGTCATCCTCTAGGGTGGAAGGCTCTTTCCTTCTTCTGTCTCCAAAGTTAGCCTGCCTTCGCACCTGCTAGCCACCCTCCATGTGCTTAATACACTTTATCTCATAGAACCCACACATCAGTCTGAGGCAGCAGATCCTACAGGAGCTTACCATCTGAAAGAATTTGCCTGTCTGAGACAAGTGGAATGGCCAGGATTTGTTTCTT
>NC_022016.1:67942578-67946601 GCF_000317375.1 Microtus ochrogaster
TCCATCCAGGTCTAGTAAGGTGAGCATCCAAACTGCCTAGGCTCCCACAAAGAATGGCCAGGATTTGAACCCAGGCCTCCCCACTGCTTCTATGCTGCTCCGATTGCATGCTGTGTCTTTTGAATCACTGTCGTCTCTCAGGATTGGTGATATTATCTGCATGGTTGGGGCAGTGTCCAGGGATGGGCACTAGTTGGTTCACTTCTTGAGGGACTTCTAAATTTCACCCAGAAATTCTGGCTAGAAATCTGATTCGGTTGCTGAAAGCACTGAAATACAGTTTTCATGTTCATGCGCAATTTGCTTTCTCCTTTTCTTTTATTATCCCGAGACTTACTGTAAATCACCTCTGCCATCAGGCCTGGGGGTTCTGATTATGTTCCTGGGGTCCTGCTAAGAGCAAGGGCAGTAAATTGCTGCCACTTTGTTTGAAAATTTTTTTAGCCACAGTACATTAGCTGCTTTTGTTTGCTTTTCCACTGGCAGTGTGCACACTTCTCTCTCAGAATTTGTGTTTCTTGAATGTCTCATTTGTGAATAATGTAGCTCGCATGACAGAGTGATCGGAGAAAAAAAAACATGCAAGTGGGTGTCCTGTTTGTCGTCTGTTAAGATCCTAAAGCTTCCATCATGAGAAATGATTTATGGAGTCTTTCTCTCTCTTTCCCATGGGTTCATGCACACACACACACACACACACACACACACGCACACACACTCACAGAGGCATGCACACAAACACATACTCTCTCACACACACACTCAAACACGCACGCATGCATGCACGCATGCAAACACACTCTCTCACACACGCACACTCACACAGACACGTACAAGCACATGTACACACACATGCACAGACGCACACACATACTCATGCATAAACACACACACACAGCCCACACTTAGTCTCCTGCTTTCTCCCAAGCTTTCCATTTGTTTCCTTTCCCCCAGAGTAGTTGCTAAATGACCAATGTGATGCTTACTGTGGAGCGAATAGGAAGAAACACGCTCTCCGGGCTTCCCTGGGTAGTTTTGTTTATTTGGAAGATTCATAGATCAGAAGGTCAGGGGACGTGCTTTATTGTTAAGTTTCTGCTCCAAGTTTCCTGACATTTTTTTTGTAAATAGATAGAGAAATAAATAAACAGATAAATAAATAAATAAATAAATAAATAAATAAATAAATAAGCAAGCTCTTTAACAGACCAAAAAAAGAGACTCATAAAAACTAGACCCTAAAAGACTGTTAACATTTAATAATAGCTGCGTCCTCTTGGATCAAGAGCACTGACCCTGAGGCCACCCCACTTCTGGTAAGGTGACCTAAGAGCTTCTTGATTTGCTGATCCCACTGGGCCATCCTCAAATGCAGTGACCCTTCAGACGTGACACTCGGGGCCTTTGGTGGTTGGCACTGAGTTCAGGGGCGATGACATGTGCTTCTATCTTTTGATTAAAGTGGAGAGGGAGGAGGCCCTAGGCAGCGTTAGTGCCACGGCTGCAGACTGTGCTTCAGCCTGTGTGACTGCGCTTGCTCATAAATCCCACAGATGCTAAGAAGCTGCAGTGCTGCACAGAGCCCCGAGGACTTTGAACATTAACTGGTTTTCCTGAAATCACCCCCCTGTCTAAAGTGGCTTTGGAAAACAATTCCAAAGTGGGTTGAGGAGCAAGCTAAAGTTAGGGAGTTTTCAATCCTGACCAATAAGCCATATTAAAACCACAAGTATGTTTTATTTTACTCTATATTCAATATCGTTCTGGGAGGCTGCCTACCTGTAACGCCCCCTTCCATCTGGTGGCTGCCCCTTTGACTCACGTGGGAAGCTCCCAGCAGCTGTGATTGTATTTCATTATCTTGCCCCATTGGTGGAAGTTATTGGCCAGACTGATGGCCCCTGACCCAGGGGGACCAATCTGATTATCTTTTCTGGAAATGTGGGTTTCATTCTTTAGCTATGGCCAGTCAGTGTTTGTGAGCTGTATGTATTGAGTGGGGGAAGGGTTGATCATTTACCATGTGTTCAGAGAAATAAAATAGCTGACCTCCAAGAAGAGATGAAAGCATGTTCATGGAGAATCATATGTCAGAGCTGGAGGGAGGATCCACTCAGAGTGCCTGTCTAGTTTTGAGCTCCTCTTTCTCCCAAGGCCCAGGCAGAGTCGTTGCCAGGGTTCTTGGAGAACCTCTTGAGCCCTTGAGTCTCTGTCGCTTCTTTGGCCCCTCCCCTTCTTACTCTGCCTCGTTAGTGCCTGTTACATTCTGCCACAGGTCTTAGGAAAGGTGTCTGTCTCCAGTACATAGTCACACATAAATATGTTCATCCTACCTCTTTGGTACCCTGGAATTGAAGTTGAGAATAGACTTTAGATAGCTTAGTCTTATCATCTCTTGTCATAGCTGAGGAACCTGAAGATAATGGGTATAAAGAAAGTGCTGGTCAAGCAGGCTTCCTAGGAGCTACTGGAACATTCTGTGTGGGCTCCTCACCTTCATTTTCTAGCAAGCAATCTAATATAACACAGGTCTTGAATATAGCTACAATTCTAGAAAATGAACTTCACCCTTTAGGACGTAAAATGGGCACTGTGCATCAGGGACCTTTGGTTAGGTAACAACATACTATGTAGTACTGTCGCCTCCCTTGCATCTCCTGAGATTGGCCAATGTCAGTTAGATGCCTCTTGTTCAGGATCTCTCCCGTTGTCGCTGCTCCAGTCACCCTGAGGGTTTCATTATTTCGTGTGTGGTGACTGGTCTAAGGGACTGGGGCAGCTGGGCTCTCAAAGCCTGCCCTCCCTGTGGTGGACTATGGGTATCTAATAGCTGAAGGTCCCCAAAATGACTGCCCCAACCCTCTTCTAACCTGACCCCTGAATTCACTTGCCAAGAGTCACTTCGGCTTTAGGGCTACAGGGAAAAGACCAGGGATTTCTGGTTTAATGGAAAGAAGGCCAATGAATTTGCACGCTTTCCACTTTCAACCTACAGGTGAGAGGAAGGAAACAAGCACTGCCCACGCTGCTCAGAGCTTTCGTTTTGAGTTGGAATGAATGTCCTCATTCCTGGACAACTGCTAGTTTTAGGCTTTAATAACAGTGACATGCACTGCACTTTGTGGCGTTTGAATGAAAATGGTCCTCATAGGGAATGGCACCATTAGGAGGTGTGGCCTTATTGGAGTGGGTGTGGCCTTGTTGGAGTGGGTGTGTCACTGGTGGTGGGCTTTGAAGTTTCAAATGCTCAAGCCAGTTCCAGTATCTGGTTCTCTCTCTTCCTGCTCCCTGCTGATTCAGATATAGAACTCTCAGCTTCCTCTCCAGCACCACGTCTGCCTGCATGCCACCGTGTCCCACTATGATGTTAATGGACTAAACCTCTGAACTGTAAGCCAGTCCCAGTTAAATGTTTCCCTTTATAAGAGTTGCTGTGGTCATGGTGTCTCCACAGCAATAGAAGCCCTAAGTAAGACCCACTTCTTTCATCCATTCACTCCCAGAGTTCAACTGTGGTATCGGTGACCAGGCCTGAGCCTAGACAAGTGGCTTGGGACAGGGTCTCATTTATCATGCAGCTCTATACTGAGAATTTCTTAGTCTGTAGTAGTCAGAAAACTCACTTGGGTCCTGCTAAGAAAGAGTAAAAGAAGCTTCCAGAAACATAACCTGAGGAAATATTGCAAAGGGGGAAGAGAAGGTTTAAGCATAAAGATTTCAGTAAAAAGTACTTAGAGACTAAAGAGAGGTCTGAGTAGCTAAGAAAAGTTACTACTTTTCCAGAGAACCCGAGTTCATTTCTCAGCACTTGTTTCAGGTGGCTCCCAACGCCTGTAGGTATAACTCCAAAAGGATCCGAAGCCGCGAGGACACTTGAACTCTCGTGCACGTACTTACATACAGGTAGACGTGAAACCCCAAAAATTAAAAATAAAGCTTTTTACATCTTTAAAATTTAAGAGCAGGGAGCCCTGATTGCTCTTTGGGCTGACGAGGGAGGGGGCCTTGATTGGGGGAGGGGGA
>NC_022016.1:67946701-67959808 GCF_000317375.1 Microtus ochrogaster
TCTACCTTCCCTGGATTTATGTGGTCATGTGTACTGAGGAAGAAGAAATAGATCAGGACACTGGTAATACAGTAAGGTAGGTAGGGATCTAATTTTCGGTGACAGCCTCTGAGGAAAACCCACTTCAGGGATTCTGCGTCTACCTTCCCTGGATTTATGTGGTCATGTGTACTGAGGAAGAAGAAATAGATCAGGACACTGGCAAATGCCTCTTCGTCCATCCGTCTAGCATAAGGAAACCAAGAAAACTCCTGCTATGTGTTACACAAGCTTGAAAATACAAGTTTGTCTTTAACCAGCTGAAAACGTTGAGGAGGACCGTTCCAAGTTCATGGTCATCCTAGCCAGCTGGGCTTCCTGGAATCCTGCTCAGCCTTGTGTTTTGGCTACTGCTTCCTGACCAGACGGGTGCATTTATTATCTCTTCTAGTTTGTGTTAGCCTGGGCCAGACCTGCTTCTCCTGCCTTCCTGCCTGTTATACCTCATTAATGGCCTTCCCTCAAGCAAGAGCTGTTATTGGTTCCCAGTTGTTCCCACCCACTCTGGACTGTCACACCTCTGGGCCTTCACGTGGTCATCCTTATCCCATAGGACAGTCTCCTATTCCACTCTAAGCAGAGTGAACTAATGGAAGAAACCAGAGGACTGGGTTGGGAGCTTCTGCAATGACATATTCAAAGATGTGTTTCCTGTTTAAATGTAGAGGTGCGGTGGGAACACGAAGGATATTGAGACCGTGATGTAAACGTGCCTCAGGGCTGGCCCTTCAGGTGCTTGGATGTAAGCTGGTAGTTTTCATAACAACTTCGCTATGGCACACGGTGGATATTTATCCAGCAGGGACTTAGCATGTGAAACACCTGCCATGCTGGCAATCCTGCATGAAGAAGAACTTCTTACCAAAAATGTCACTAGTGTCCCTTAGGGAAACAGTGGGGAGGGTGCCATAGGCGAGGGCAGAGGTTGCCAAAGCTGCCCTCTGTCTCGTGTGCCTTGTTCTCCTTAACAACTGCACAGTTCCTGCCCCTGGCTCCCCCCAACTGGCTCTGCCCTCTTCTCCCAGGCTGGACATGCTCTACTCTGAGCACAAAGTGGTCCCTTCCATTCCTCCTCCCTTATTCTCATCATTTTTATGGATTTCTCCTATAGTTAATTCCGTTCTCTTCCCCTTTGCCTGATAAAAAGCCCACTACTGCCTGGACTCTCTATGGCAGTGGTTCTCAGCCTTCCTTATGCTGCCACCCTTTAATACGGTTCCTCACCATGCGGTCACCCTCAGCCACAACATTATTTTCATTGCTATTTCATAGCTGTAATTTGGGTGCTATTAAGAGTCATAATGTAAATAATCATGTTTCCCAGTGGCTTCTCAATGGGGTGGCGACTCTCAGGTTGAGAACCACTGCTTTGTGACGACCTGGTAACACTGCCTGTCTCAACCTCTTTCTCTCTCAACTTCTTCAACATCCAGCTCTTGACTTCCCGTGGATCGTCAGGTCACCCTGGCCCATTCTTTCCTATCAGTTCCCTGGAGTCCTTCCCTCGTCCTTCTTCCTCCAGGAGCTGAAGGATACAGCCTATGTCACTTCTCTCGTGGAAATGCCATAGTTGCTAAAGGTGCTTTCTCTGAAGACCCTTTGGACACTCCTGGCCTATAAAATGGGTTGTTTCACTTCTCGAGGGCTTTGGCCATCCTTCCTTGCTCAGATTGCACTCTATGGTGAATGCACTGGCTTGGCTCTGGCCAGGGTTAGAACTATTGAACACAGGCTCTTAGCACGTTCATCTGCCTCTGGGACATTTGACCCGGCTCCCCTTAGCAATCTTGTGTTAGCCTGACCAAGTTACCATAACGAGAAAGGCCTGATTAGATCTCTAAAGTTGACAGTTTTCTGTGTTGAATTGATAGTTTCCCCTCTTGCTGCTGTGAAATTAGTGCTGTATTGTTTGTTTGACATGTGCATGAGTGTCCACATGTGTCAGGCCCATGTGGAAGCCAAGGGCTGACACAGATGTCTTTCTCAACTGCTTCTCCACTTTACTATTTCATGTGGGCTCTCACTGAACCTGGAGCCTTTTCAGCTACACTGACTAGCTGGTAAATCCCAAGGTCTTTGCATTCCTAGCCCCAGCCCTGGGGTTTCAGACACATGTGAGCAGAGCCCGTCCTTTCTGTGGCCTCTGACAATCTTCCTGCAAATCCTCCTGTTTACAGAGCCAGCATTTTAGCCCCTGAGCCAGCTCCCCAGCTGCTCCCCTAGTCCTTATCTGCAGATTGCTCAATGTTTGCTTTGCTTTGGGTTGGTTTTTTTGGCCAAAGCTCTAGAGCAGATAATGTCAAACGGTTGAAGAATTTGGTTCAAACTTTTAGAGCAAAACCACCTCGTTGATAAAAGAGACCATCCAGGTGACATACACTTCACTAGGGACCTGAGATGTGGCCAAGTCAGCCGATTCTTTGAGAAAGAGGGTGGGGGAACTGGTCTGTGCATTTTTTCACGGTCCCAGAAGTTTACACTCTGGGAAAACCTGAAAGCAGATTGCCAATCTCTGTGGAATCCAGCTGGAATATTGACTGACACCCGAAGGGATTCAGGCCCTGTTCAATCAAGCTAGGATGGGAAAATTGAGATGCTCTAACCACGCGGTTCCCATAAGACTAGAAATTCATTGGCCAGAACAATGCCCTTTTGTTTTGAAAACCACCCAGGCTCCATTTGGAACCATGGGCTGCTTGAGAATGTATTAGGATGGGGCAGGCTGATGTCTCAGACTGACCAGGGCAACAAAACCACAGATAGTCCTGGAGCAAGGTCCTGGATGCCTCCTGGTTGTTCCTCACTCAGGGTTCATGGACAGAAAGCACAGCTGTGACCTTTGCATGGCATAGACACAGTCCCAGGCTCACACAGAGAGGACTACACACCAAGCTGATGCCGAAGCCTGCCTCCCGTTCAAGGTACTCGGAGCTCAAGACTGACTTACGATGTGTTCTGTTTACATTGGCCTGGAGCCCAAACCAGAAATGTATTTCAGGCCTGGCCTTCTAGATGCTATCTCCAGTCATTTAGAGGTTTGTTACACAGCGCCGCTCATCCTGTCCTGCTCCAGTTAAGGTCTGTCAGCATTTTTCAAAGGTTTATAATTCAACCATAATGGAGGAGATTGCCACTTCCAGAGTTCAGCCTGGCATGTAGGACCTATACCTACGAGTCTGAAACTTTGGGTCCCCCAAAAGCCTTGCCCCCATTCCATTTTTAAGTTTGACTCTTACTGGGTGATAGTGAACCATAGTACTAGCTTGTGGTTTTGTTATTTTTAGTTTGGCATTTGAAAAACTAAGGAAAACTGCCAGTCATAAGGCTCGTGGGGTTTGTGTATATTTTAAGGGCCATTTTCAGATTAGATGGGCGGGAAAGGTCAGAGGCAAGGCTGTCTACGTCTCCCTAAGACAAGGGAAGCAATTCTCAAGCCCAAGCCTGTGTTCAAATTTTCAGCTGGACAATTTAATTATGTATCAAATTGAAGACATCATGTGGAGGATTAACAATATTTCTGTTTGTGCATCCTGAATATTCCTATTATTTTAAATTTTAAATGAAATATCACACCTAACAAGCATGACCTAACAAAACAATATTCTTACCTACATATAAAAATGCTCAATGGTGCTGAAGAGGTGGGCTCGGCGGTTAAAATACTTGCCAAGCAAGGGTAAGGGCCTGCGTTCAATCCCCAGAATCTACATAAATTACATAATAGGTATGGTGACTTGCTTGTAACTCTAGCCTCAAAAGGCAGTGAGAAAGGTCATCCTGAAGCAAGCTGGCTGATGAGCCCTGGTTTTGATTGAGAGACCCTCCCTCAAGGAATAAGGTGGAAGAGTAATTAAGGAAGATTCTCAGTGTCAACCTCAGGCCTCCACGTGCACACACGCATGCATGTGCAAACATACATGCACAAAAATGCATGGATACCACACACATATACACATGAGAAGAAGGAAAAATACTAGGCCAATAAAGAGATCAGTTCCATTGGATATTACAGCGCCAAGGTCTACTGTCTCTTCGTGTTTCTGATAGTCTGCTTTACTACTGTGTGACTTGCAAACAACGGGCATTCCTTTGTCATTGTTCTGTAATCTGGACGGCTAAGAAGAAGGCACAACCACCTCCAGCTCTAGTGAGGTCCCTCGTCCTGGCTTGTATGTACCTGACTTCCTCTTGTGTCCTCTTATGGTGGGTGAGGCAGGAAATCCCTCTTATTATGAGTATACAATCTCATTTATGAGGGCTATCCCCTGTGACCTAACCACCCGCAAGACCTCACCCCCTAATGCGAGACAGGATTTCAACATGTGAATTTAGCGGGTGGGGGCAGCACATACCCTCAGTTCATAACATTTACAAAAGTTCATAACTAGAAAAAGATCACTGGACTTGGTGACTGCCCATGACCTGTAAGAGACCCCATGCCTAGGAGACAGCAGGTACTAAAGGCGAAAACTACAGTCTGTGGTGTGCGAAGGTGTCGCTGGGAGGCCCTTCAACCTGTTAGCCGTAGATGAAGTTCCCGGTGGGGAAAGTCAACAACACAGACAGGAGGGTCCTGACAGGAGAGAGTTCCCCTCACTGCCTCCAGGAGAAACTTCTGAAACCTGGGAAATCGTGTTTAAAAGCAGGGTGGGAACCCCCACACATCACAGGGCTGGGCTGAAGATAAAGTACAGTTGCATCCATGAAGAGCCTGGGGAAATTAGCATGAGCCACGTGGGCCCTCCTCCTCACGCCTCTATGGATCACAACTAGACACAAAGTTCTACACTCTTGGTCCAACCATAATAATTCTTCACTGATCTTAACTATAATAAGAGGAAAAATAGTTTTCTGAGTGCTGCAGAGTCTGTTGGCATACAACCGTCCTACTTGTACAAATAACCTGCCCCTAGGTAGCCATACTTTCTTAAGCTCCTTCCAGATGTCTGGATGTGCTGGGCTCAGAAGGAGGCATAAGCACCATCTCTCCCGCCTGCCCAGGTATATAGGGCATAAGTTTTCTTCTGTGTTCTGATGTGTGTTTCTTCCCTGCCTTTTGACCGTTTGTTGACTTTGGTCCAGTGGAAAGACACCCTTCAAGATCCTCAGCCCCAGCATCTCTTGATCCATCATACTCGTGTTCCCAAGCAAATGTGAGTGGCCAGGCAGAGCATCCCCTTCTGTTGAAAGTGATCTGCCCTCGGGCCAGCGGCAGCTTTGCTCAGCCAAAGATGCTTAACTGCCTCTTACCCGCTCCGTACCTGGGAGGAGACGTTCCACACATAGTGTCCAGGCAAGAGTTTTGCTGGGGACTTGCTTTCAGTCTGTTGTGGGACCTGAGGCACCATGTTTGCCTCAGCTCTGGATTTTTTTTTCTTTTGAACTATAGAGATTATGGCAGGAAACCCTTTTAGGGATTGTTGTGGAGTCCCATAATATCAAGGCTTAGCAGAAAACAAGGCTGGAATCTCTGACCAGAAAATGGTGACTGTTTGACTGTGCACTCCTTCCTACGAGCCTCCTGAAGAGACTTGGGCAGGGCCATTTTGCTCCTTTTGAGACTCCACCTTGGGTCAATGAAATTATAATCTCTGGAGGCAGGACTCACCTGCCAAAATTTGTTTTTAATGTTTATCTTACTCAACCCTCACAACTTTCTTGTGGATAGTCACTGGCCCACTTTACAGCTGAACAACCTGAGGTTGAGAGTGAGTGACAGCAAGGAAGAGGTGGTACCTAAGTAAGGAGCCAAGCTCTGCACCTCCAAGGCCCCTGTTTTAACAGTTCCTTATGAATAGTGGCCCCAGCGTGGCTGTCATCCTCCTGCCTTTCTCTTTGACTCTTCCTGCTCCGCCTGCTCAGACCTGTGTGTTCCATTTCCCAGGTAACTGGCCGTGGGTGTTTGGAAGTTCCTGGCTGTTTCATCTAATATTTATTATACACAGCTTGTGGCTCCCACTCAAGAATGTGCAAGCTGATTTAGATTATGCTTTGCATTGAGTTTATTAAGATAAAAACTATATTCTGAGGTAGTGAGTCAGAGGCATTTATGGTGGAGTGTGGGGCCAGCGGCTTGCAGGTTCCCAGTGTGAACAGGGCACGAACTCAGCCCATGCAATGATCTGACGGTGTCTGGCAACCATCCTTTATGTTTAGCTAAGCGTTTTATTTCATGTTAGGAACCCCTCCCTCCTCTGCAGAAAAGCCTTTGGCCGAGACTGGTCCTAATGGCAACCTGCTTCCAAGCCATGGCTGGGTTGCCATGGCAAAGACCTGGGAAACATTTCCTACCTCTGTCTTTCTCACCTGTCAGAATGTGAACATAACTCGTGGTTTGCCTCCCTGTGGAGAGGTGGGCGGGCTCTTGAAAATGAAGCCATAAATGCTGGGAGGGATTTGTGGACCTATGGATGTGACTCTTGTCAAGCAGTTGGTAATAGATGGGGTGTCTCCAGAGCTGGTTTGCCTGAAAGTCCCTGGAGCCTCCTATTGCCTTAATCAACCCACGTTTATTAAATACCTGTGAAATTCTCAGTAACGCAGGCAGGGCCAGGAAAGAAGGAAATGGAGCCTCAACTCCCAGAGAACCCATAAAGCCCCTCCTTTTCCTGGCACTTCACTTTTTAGACTGATTAAGTCTCCAGTGAAGGGGTTTTGGCTTCCTGCACAACCCTGTCCACCAACTAGTCCCAGAGTAAGAAGCCAGGCTTGGCTCCCTTGTTTGCAGAGCCAATGGGGATTGCCATGGCCTGGATGGTCTCAAAAGGTGCAAGAATGTTGAATCCTGGTAACAGTCATGGACAGAGCCGGAAAAGATGTCTGAGTTGGCTGGAAATGGGGATTCTAATGGGATCTGGTGTTCAAAGCTTTGGGTTCTGGCTTTGTGACTTTGATCACTACCTTTCTATGTAACTTTGGGCAATTGCTTAGCCTCTCTGTCCCTTAGCTTCCTTATCTCTAAAATGAGGATAATATAGTGTCTGGATCATAGAATTATTTCAAGTTTAATTCCATGTATATAATGCTCCAAGCAGTGGGTGGTGCCTAGTAGATGTTAAAAAAAAAAAAGTAAAGGTTTTCACTTTCTATAGGTAATGGGAACCAATGGCACTAAAAAGACATTGGCACTTTCTTTCCTACATAATAAATAAAAAAAAAGTCATAAAATTTCAACCCCTAACTTTTGCCTGGACACAATAGTCACTTGGGATGGATTGCCCCCTGTCTTTCCAGCTGCTGGTATAGAGCAGGGCCTCTTAAACTTTCCCTACCCACAGTCCCTTTCACCCAAGAAAGTTTGATATGGTCCTATGTGTACTATTAGGTAGAAGATGTGTACAGGTTAGACACTGACTGATAGTAAACTGTGAAGAACTTTATTTTAAAACAATTTTGTAAATATATGTAATTTTACCATTTGCTAATTAGTGAGATGGGTGAGCTTGTTTATTTTTAGATAAAGAAAGAATTCAGCCTTGCCTGGATATTTGATGCTGCAGGAGGCAGTATCTTCAACATTTCACAATTGATTTGAGATTTTGATGCTATAATTTGCAGTGTTAATGACGCAAATTTGATTTAATACAAAATACAAAATAACAGAATTCTGCGTAGTGTCATTTTAGAAAGTGGTGGAAATTTTAGCCTAATCCCATGCCAAAACTCATTGAACAATTTTTCTTAGATGTTTTTTTAAAACAAAACTCAAGTCAACAACTCAAATAGGAATACTTCATGAGTCATGTGGTGGTTTGAATGGCAATGGCCACCATAGTCCCCAGGTCGTGGTACTATTTGAAAGGATTAGAAGGATTAAGAGTGTGGCATTATTAAAGAAGGTATGGCCCTGTTGAAAGAAGTGTGTTGCTGGAGGTGAACTTTGAGATTTCAAAAACTCATACCAGACTACCTTCCCTCATCCCTCCACCCCCATCTATCTCTTTCTTTGACTCTCTCAGCAGATCAGGATGTAGCTCTCAGCTACTGCTTCAGTGTCATGAGTGCCACCATACCCCTGCAGTGATGGTAACAGACTAGCCCTCGAAACTGTAAGCAAGCCCACAATTAAGTTTTTTCTTTTATGACATGCCTTGGTGTCTCCTCTCAGCCATATAACAGTTACTAAGACAGAAAATGTTTATTTTAATATAATACTTTTATTCTTTGAGAATGTCATGCCTACATAGAATGTATATTCATCATATCCACCACCCCCATTCCTCCCTCCACCTCCGCTGGAATCCCCTTCCTGACACAGCCCTTCAAACTTATTGCCCGCCTCCCTTCCCTTTTTTAGTAATCCACGAGTACTAGTATTGCCTGTGTACATACGAGTATGGGGCCACCCACCGGTGCTAGGCCAACCTACAAGAGACCACACCCATGGAGAAAACTGAGTCTCCCTCCCTGGCAGCAGTCATCTGTTAGCAGCAGGAACTCACAAGCCATTTTCTACCGTGTGCTGGAATGCCGACTGGGTTGATCTTGTACAGGTCTTAGGCAGGCCTTCACAATTGTGAGTTCATAAGTACAATGTCCCTGTCATGTCTGGAAGGTACTGTTTATCTTAGGCCCTCTCAGCACTTTGGCTCTTAAGACCTTTCTGCCTTTGTGGGAGGAGATTTTGATATAGGAAGATGGGTAGGGAAGAGAAGCAAGTTTGGAGACAGTTAAACCTCATATATAAATATGGATACACACACACAGGGGCTTTAGATTGGACTTTCCCTACACTGGGGATAATGCTCATCCCAGAAGTCATAAGTTTCCATGCCTAAAGCCGAGTGCTAGGTGTGGGATACCTCCCTGGAGTTGTTGGTTAGAGGAACCCCCCTCTCAACAGCCTTGACTATTTCACTAATCTTGGGTACCCACCAGAACTTTATGGTAAGATGCTATTGATTACAAAGAATGCCACATACTTTGAGGAAAGGACTTGGGGATATCAAACTGGGTAATTCCCTGCAAGTTTCTTCCCTGTGGGATAGCTTTCATGTTTCTGCAATGCACTGTGTAGGATACGGAAGGGATTGAGTCTTCAAAACTTAACCAAGTGTGAACCACAAGGGACAACAGTACCAAACCTGGAAAGATACTTCTATGGGTGCAGTAACAGTTGCATGAATAATATGGAGATAACCATCACTTTCTGTTTGTATGTAAGGCACATTCCAAAGGGAAAACCACACGCCTGGTACTTGAACTCTGACTCAGAACCTGCAGCTGGGAAGCTCTGGGCACTAGGCCTGAGCCTACTATCGTTATTTTTACTACATGGACACAGTATCAAATGACTTTCTAAATATGTATCTCTGCTCCCATAGATTAGTGCAGCTCTTGGTCAGCTCTCCTTATCAGAGAGGTGTCTTAGTGCAGAGGACACCAGTTATTAAAGACTCACAGTGAAGAGAGCAGGTGTCCGCGGGCAACACAGTCACAGATGTTTTCAGAACCCACAGCACAGCAAGTTTTCAGAACAGTCTCCAAACATGAAACAGTCCAAAGACCTACCAAATGAATAGCTTGCATGCTGAGGAGTGACACTAGGAAAATATTGAAAGTCTTTGTTTTATGTAATTAAGCCATATGTTTCAACAAGAGTAGAAAATTCTGCACGTACGACAAAAGCTCAACCGTCCATGTGCTGACGGTTTTGTGAATGAGCCACAGTTTTCTGGTGCCCTCACTGGAGGGATGCGGTGTGCTAGCAAGCACAGTGCAGAGAGTGTACATGTCCATGTGCTCAGTAACAAGGTGCCGAGAGGTACCCAGTATGGCCTGATAAGAACTGCCAGAAATACCTCAGACTCCTCTTAAGTTTGAATTAACTTTTGGTAGTTACATGTTTGGAAACCATTTTCTATTGCCAGCTTTTTTTTTTTATGACCTCTACATTCAGTTGCCTGACCTCATAGATCATGCATGTTCTTGCAATCACTCCCTGCTTTCTGACTTAGGAACTCTGACTTTAGCTCAAGGCTAAAGCTAAACCATCGTCTTGAGAGCTTGCCAAGAGACCTTCCCAGAAGATGAGGATGTGCAGGCCAGGAAAGGCAGCTGGGAAGTGTGATAGAAGGATATGGGGCCTGAGTCCCAGTCCTAGCTGTTAATAGCTATGATGATGTGGGAGGGTCTTCTGTTTTGTGTTGATTTCATTGGTTAATAAAGAAACTGCCTTGGCCATTTGATAGGCCAGCCCTTAGGTGGGTGGAGTAGACAGAACAGAATGCTGGGAGAAAGAGGGAAGTGAGGCAATCACCATGCCTCTCCTCTCTGGGGCAGATGCCATGGAGCCAGCCACCAGGTCAGACATGCTGAATCTTTCCTGGTAAGCCGCCACCACCTCGTGGTGCTACACAGATTATTAGAAATGGGTTCATCAAGATGTGAGAATTAGCCGATAAGAGGCTGGAACTAATGGGCCAGGCAGTATTTAAATGAATACAGTTTGTGTGTTGTTATTTCGGGTGTAAAGCTAGCTGTGCAGGAGCTGGGCTGGATGAAAAGCAGGCCTGCTCGCCTCATCACTACAAATGGCGTTCACCTCATCACTACACTATGACATGTGTCTTTCCATCCTCTGAGCCTCGGTTTACCATCCCGAAGCTGAGAAAGCAGAGCTGCAGCTGTAGCATGTGATAAGACAGTAGTAGCAGACTGTGCCTTCCCCAGTGCCATTCATTGCAGTTAAGGGAAAAGTCAGTTGTGCTCAAGAATGGCTTCCATGAGGCAGCATCTTGACTTCGGAGTCCAAATCTTTCATGTTCCATGTTGAAATGGGGTGTCTGCATAAATGATGCCTCCTGAGCACCAAGGATCTGGTACTGTGCATCCCACCTCCCAGAAAACACGTGTACTCCGGGCTGAGCTCACTGCTGCAGGAAAGAACCAGTGCACTGGTTAGTTAAGTGTTTTCAGTATTGCTCTAAGTAAGCTTGCTGTTTCAGGGAAACAGGGGACCCAGCTTTAGTTGCTAATAGTAAAATGTGAAGTTTCAAACAGGAAGTAGAATTTTGGAAAACATTGAGCTATCACCATGCACTTAATCCTCTCCTGCTCTTTGTGGATGACTGGAAGTGACAGAAATATATATGGTCTTTAATCTCAGCTCTTAGAAGGTAGTTACAAAATCAGGTCACTCTTTGTGAGTTCAAGGCCAGCCTAGTATGCATAGTGAGTTCTAGTCTATCTGGGGCTACATAACATGTAACCCGTCTTTTCAAAGGGGGGTGTGAGATGTGCCCATGTGTGAAAGATGTATCTAGTGTTTTCTGTATGGACACTCTTAAGAAACCATGTGTGGGTTGAAGGTCCACTGAAAGTAAGAGACTAATCAATCCTTTTTGATGCAGCAGATTAGGGAACTTCATTGCAATGGTTTCATATTTCACATTGGAACGTGAGACAGCACCTGTAGCCTGATTTGGGTGTAATGTCCAAGGCGAATGTTCTGACTTACCTGAAAAGCTATTAAACACCCCTCCCTCTTCCAGATCTGTGAAATTGCAGTGTTCTTACCCTATAGAGTTCATCTCAACAGACTAAATGCTAAAACAAGAAGCAGGCCCTGATCTTAAATCATAATCTTAAATAGTACATTAGCAGCAAGATAGAATAATGGCACTCTTCACTGCTGTGTATCTCTCTAGAACATAGTTCTTTTTCAGTAAAATATTTATATTATTTACTGGATTCTTTTAGTTTTGAACAAATTAAACAAATTGCAAAATAAAAAATTCTCTTTGGAGTTCTCAATATTCCAAACAGTATATAAAAGAGAACAAGAGGTTTGAGATTTCTGTTTTCATTATTTTTATTTTATTTTTCTTTCATACATAAATGCATTTGATGACCAAGCCCAACCGTCCCTCTTACCCCACCCGCTACCTCCTGTGTGTGAGAACTTCTGCCCTAGAAGCAGGGACTCTGGAGATGAATTCATTTGTTGTGAATCTCAGCATTTGTTCCATCGTCTTTGGTCCTGACCAGCTCTCTTCCCTCTCTCTACCTTACGTTTCTCATGAGTAGGATGCTCATAACTATAGCTGCCGGGACAGTACATCCTAGGTAGGTGTTAGCCATGACAAATGCATCATCATCATCATCATCATCATCATCATCATCATCATCATCATCACCCACCTGTGCTCAGGAACACAGAGAGGGTGGAGTCAACGGAATCAGAATTCTTTTCTTTTTCTTTTTTTTTTTAAATATTTATTTATTTGTTATGGATACACTATTCTGTTTGCATATATGCCTGCAGGCCAGAAGAGGACACCAGACCTCATTACAGATGGTTGTGAGCTATTATGTGGTTGACTGGGAATCGAACTCGGGTCCTTTGGAAGAGCACGCAATGCTCTTAACGGCTGAGCCATCTCTCCAGTCCCCAGAATTCTTTTTTCTGAGTTACACCCACCTTCTGCTGAGCTGCCATCGCATCATTGGTGGTCTAAGAAGGAGGGGAAAGCATGAGACACGTCTTATTGCCCAAGCACACATTGTCAGAGGCACTGACTCCAGCCACCAATGCACAACAGTCAGGGAACGGCGTCGAAGCCAAATGGTGTGGCCTGGTATTCAAGTTCAGCGGTGGCTCTGGGTTTGTCCTATGGAAACATACACTGCCCCAAATAGAGGAAACCCCAAGGGTCTCCAGATAAAAGATAAGATAATCAAATCCCCGAGACTGTTATTCCAGTGACAATTTAATCCTCATGGTTGTTAGTGGCAGAACCAGCCCTGGATCCTACGATCTGATCAACTTCTTTTCCAGCCTGCAATGGTGGCTCAAACTCTGCATGCATAGCACAGAGCTAGGTCCCCTAGACTGACACTTGAAGCCACAGAACTTTCCAGGAAGAGACTGGACCCCGGGCAGGGGCTTGGTAAGAAAAAGAGGCCAGGCTGGTGAGATGACTCAGTGAGCAGAGGTATCCGCTGTCAAACCAGATGACCAGGGTTTGATTCATGGAACCCACATGCTGAGACAGGTTCAGCCTTCACACACACACACACACACACACACACACACACACACACACACACACACAGAGAGAGAGAGAG